>NW_007727047.1:271680-280847 GCF_000696425.1 Galeopterus variegatus
GATCCGTTGCCGGACACAGAAAAAGACAAAAAAACAAAAAAAAAAAAAAAAAAAAGCAAACCTCTTTAATCCAAGCCTCCATGTTTCTTGGCAGATCTTAGAGCTGAGTTGCAGGAGTCATGAATGGGCAATTTCCAAGAAGTAAAAAAGTAATTTTGCTAGTTTATAAAGCAAAATCTTTCCCTTTGAGAGTCCTTTCTCAGGGTAGTATAATGATGTAGAGGCACTGATTCATTATTTACAAGGAAGCTTGTAGCACCTAAGAGGACCTTAAAAAGGCTAACTTTGCAGTGAATGTCTCAATACAGGAATGTCATGAGAAAATCTTTGACATTATGAAGATTTTTCTAAAAGGAGGAAAAGATTCTTCCTTAAAGTCAGTCGTCCATTCACTTCTCTCTAGCTGTCAGTTTGTTTTTTATAATTAAGAAAATTAATTCTGGTAAAAACATAATATAAAATTTACCATTTTAATCATTTTTAAGTGTACAGTTCAATAGTATTACATATATTCTCATTGTTGTGCAACAGATCTCCAGAACTTTTACATCTTACAAAAGAGAAACTCTATACCCATTAAACAACTCCCCTTCCTCTTCTCTTCCTCCACCCGTTGGCAACCATCATTCTATTGTCTGTCTCTTTGAATTTGACTGTTCTAGCTACCTTATGTAAGTGGAATCATACAGCATTTGTCTGTTACTGCCTTATTTCAGTTAACCTAATGTCCTCGAGGTTCATACATGTTGTAACATGTGTCAGAATTTTCTTTCTTTTTAAGGTGGAATAACATTCCATTGTATTTGCCCATTCATCTGTTGATGGACATTTGGGTTACAATCCTGCTATGAGCATGGGTTGCAAATATCTATTTGAGATCCTACTTTCAATGCTTTTGCATATATATCCAGAAGTGGGATTGCTGGACCATATGGTAATTGTTATCACTTTGAGGAACCGCCTTACTATTTTCCATAGCAACTACACCATTTTGCATCCCCACCAAACAGTGCAATTTTTCTACATCATTGCCAACACTTTTATTTTTTCTAGTAGCCATAATTGTCAGTTTTTAACACTACCTGTAATTTCAAATAATCTTTGAGTGCCTGGGAGTGCACAAATATGAGACTTGTGGGCAGTCTAGAAAGCTGGAGGTTTTTTTTTTTAAATCTTTCACTTGCTTTTAAACACTGTTTTGGGACTTTTTACTTGTAACATGTCTGGTGCAGAGTATCATTGTTGTTTCTTAATTTTCAACAGTCTGTATGGGGGTTTTTAGCCTAGGTAGAAAAAGCAGTGGAACATAGCTAAAATTGCAGATCTCAAATTTGATGAGGCAGTTATGCTGATAGAAAAAAAAGTAACGTTCAGTGGAACAGGTTGTGGGGAAAGCATTCTTCATGTTGTTAAAGAGCTCACAAATAACAGGTGGACAATGCATTGGGATGTTTCTTGCCCATTAATGGAAATGTTCCAGAGACTCTACAGTCAGTGAAGATAAAGTGGTGGATCTCTTCAGTTCTCTCCAGTGAGTCACTTTTTCCCTCATCCTGCCTAATTTTCTTTCTGTTACAGAGGCTAGGTAGTATCAAAATGTTTCCTCGCTGTTTAATCTGAAAAATGAACCCTCCAAAAAACTAAAAAGGAAAAAAACCCCAATATTTTGTAAGTCTGATCATCAATAGTGTCATCAGTAGTATTTTTCACTCGTGTATTCTCTTAATATCAGAAATCACTTTATAATCTTATTCCTCTTGACTACATATATTAGAAAATCCGGTGGAAACTTGGATAGAAGATAGGAAATTTCGGACCTAAGAGCACATAGTGGCTTAGCGGTCACACTCTTTGGACCCTTCGTATGCCAAATGTTCCGGGTAAAATCAAGCCAAAATATGAAACAAAACATTCGGATCCTTGCTTTTTCTTATTCTGCATTCCTCCAGGTCTCAGTCACTTTTCACCTTTGCCCCCCCTCCCGTTTGATAGCATTTCTAAGCGCCGCGACCGTGTTCCTCCACCAGTTCCCTCAGCCCATCCCCCTCTCTCTGTGGCAGCTCCGGGACGTGCGTTCGTGGCGCCGCATCTTCTGTTTCTGTAAACGTTCGCAGCCTGTCACAGCCTTTCCGTTGTAATCCTCCGCCTCTCGGTCCTTCTGGAAGATTTTCCGTTTTGCCCCTGCTGGGACCTGTTCCGAGGCCCTGACCCGGCGGACGCGGGCGGAAGCCGGCTCAGGTGCGCGGCCGCACTTCCGGTCGCGCGCGGCGTCGCGCCGGCCGCCATCGTGGACGCTCGCAGCGCGCCGGCCGGACCCCAGCCGGCTGTGCCACTTGCAGGGCGCCGAGAGCCGAAGGCCCTGTAAGGAATCTGTGAGATTTCCTTCCGGGGCATGGGGCAAAGGTCAAAGGCGGCATTTCCGGTGGCGTTAGGGACTGGACTTGGGCTTCCAGGGGACCGCCAGAGAAAGGCTTGGCGATTAACTCTCCCTGTTGGTGCGATGTCTCTTGTTTTATTTTCTCACCATAACTTCTTTAAAAAACAAACAGAAAAAAACATGATGTTAATAACGCCCCTGAAGTATCCACCTGTGCTCATTGGAGAAATGAAAAAAGCGTGTGCTGAAGCATCCTTGTCCGCATCACCGGCAATGGCTCCTCAACCGAGAACAGTTGGAGTCACTTCAGGCTCTGAAATTTTTCCACAACTGTAATCTGGAGCGATAATATTGCTGCGATTGCTTGGATTGGAAGGAATTTGCCCAAGTCTGTTTTCCCTTAAAATATGATGTTCTTTCACTGAAACCTGACGGTAGTTTTGAAAAGTTTTTAAAATGGTGTCCTGCTTTCGTAATTTTGGTAATCATAGCTACAAAATAAATAGTTCTTTAATGTGCATTTAAATAACTTTACGTCTGCATGAAGTAAAAAGAAAGGGCTGCATTGTGTAATGACTAGGAGCCCAGGCTTTGAACGACTTGAGTTCAGATTCAAGCTCTAACACTTACCAGCTGTTCTGACTTTGGACAGGTGCCTTGACCCTCAGTTTCCTGTTTTGCAAAATAGTTCTTATCTCACAGGGTTGTGGGAAGGGTAATTGAGTTGATACAGGTCCGCAGATCCTTATCTGGCCTTGGGGCCAGATGTGCTTCAGAATCTTTCAGATATAAGATAACAGTACATAACCCGCGGATAACGCCCACAGTGAGGTCTAAGTTATCACCTAAGAATTAAGCACATTAGTATTTCTGTAATGAAATATGAATAGGTAACACTAAGTGGGATAAAATAAAACTATAAATAGTTTCATATCACTTCAGGTCAGGTTTTGCCATTCAGTAAGTTTGCATGCATGCACACCCCTCCAACTTTAGGCTTTCAGTGCTTTTAGGTTTTGGAATTGTGGATTAGATGTTGTGGAGTCATATAAAAGACATTTGAAGAGTGCATGGGGTATAGTTAGCAATATATAAATGTTATGTGTAAGACTGAATTCTTTCTGTACCTTTTGACTTTTGGCTTGTCATTATTTAAAAGAATAGTTAAATCATTGTGGTTTAAAGTGGATATAATGGGGGCCACACACAGTTATGTGTGTATTTTTCACTTATTTGATTTGGGTTTCAGATTTACACTTTTTCCAATTGTAAAAGAACAAGAAAAATGGAGAATACAGTGAAACAGAAAAGTTCCATGTTCCTATTAACTCCGTCTTGCCTAGCCAGCCAGTTGGCTTCTTAAAGAACAAATTTTTAAGATGATAAAATTTCAAATAATTTCTGAAATGTTTTCTTTTGTTGTGATTTGAGACTTCTGCCTTGACTTGCCTCTACACTTAAGCACACGTTAAGAATAGAAAGCCACCCTGTGCATCTAATTTTTGATCTGTCTTGCTGCTAATGGATCATTTCTGGACCCTCTGATGGTGTACAAAATTCCTAAATATTGAGCAACTTAAGTGCTCCTAAGATTTTATCTTTTCTTACCTAAGAGAGGAACTCTGAGTTTAGTTTTGTGTGAACTTGTGGCTATATTATGATTGGCCTGAAAGTCTAGTAATCTGGTACATTATGATCCATATATTGTAGCTCTTGCAATAGAAAATAACTACTCAATTTTTCCTCCTCTCTTTTCACCTAATATATTAACCTAGTCAAATCCTGACCAAAAGGAGAATGTGGGAATGTCTGAAAGAATAATGCATGCTTTTGAAAAACCAGATACTGGAAGCAGAAACTATAATCCATGAAGAACAAAGTTAAAATTTTAAGGAAATCTTACTGTCCTTGTGCAAAGAAAAAGATATACTGACAAAAGTAAATATATTGGTACTTAGACAATTCAGAATAACATATCTTCAGGGTTTTGTTTGTTTGTTTGTTTGTTTGTTTTGGCTCAATACCTATTCTCTGAAGAACTGTGAATTCCACTTTTACCCAAAAGTTAGTAGTTCATTAGTTCCTAAAAATAATTGATTCTCTGTGGAAGGGAAAGCTGATATTGGTGTTTTTATATTTTTCTTTCTCCCTGCCATTTCTTTATCATTTGTCTGTAGTCTCTCTATATTTATATGAGGACTTTGCTAAAGAAAGAGACAATAAAATCAGTTAAGACATACTGGGGTACTTTAGAAAGTTCATGGAAATATTAGTATTATCTTTCTATTTTTCCACTAAGTATCCTTGTTACCAGTATGGTACATTAAGAACAAGCTGGAACATTAAATCAAAATTGCCAAAGATCACCACCTTGAAGTAAGCCTTATTTTTTTCTATAGATTTATCCATTGCTGCTTCATGTCATCCTGATGTGAGATATTAATTTTAAAGATGATTTTATGGTTTATTATGGTTACTATTTCCTTCTAATTCACTTTTCCTTTATTTTGGTTAATCTGTGAAGTAGATTTGGTTATTTAGTACATTTTATTTTTAGCAGTCTCACAATATTTTATATCTTAAATTTTACTCCTTTATAAGTGAGAATCAAAGCCTGCAATCAATAAGGATGAGTGTGTTCTGTTTCAAACTTGCTGCTCAAAAATCAAGGGAGTTAAGGAAGAGCTGAAGATACCTGAGGTTTTTCTCCTTCTTTGTTTTTTTATTTTAAGGATTAATACAGGTAGATCAATTTTTCATTCATCAGTTTTAATGAGCTTACCTTTAAAATAAGATGATATTTAGTTATAGCATTAGAATAACTTCCTGGTGTGTATGTGCACATGTGTATGCAGTATGATATTGGCTGCAGCAACAGAAGACCAAAATAATGTGACTTAGACATACTAGGCATTGACTTCTCTCTCACATAAAAACCTGAAATAATCCATGGTTGGTCTGGTGGGTCCACATTCATCAGGGACTTTCTGTTTTGATGCTGTGCCATCTTCAACAGATAGCTGTCATTTTATGAACTAGGATGTCTGCTCTGGTTCCCACAATCATCTTCTAGACAGTAGGAAGTAGGGAAGAAATGCTCCCTTTAAAAGGCATAACCTAGGGCCGGCCCGGTGGCGCACTGCTACAGTACGCCGCTTGGGAGAGTGGCGGCGCTCCCGCCGAGGGTTTGGATCCCACATACAGACCAGCCGCTCACTGGCTGAGCACGGTGCGGGCGCAACACCGAGGGTTGCGATCCCATTGCTGGTCCCGGTCCGGTATGGGCGCGACACTGAGGGTTGCCGGTCACGAAAAAAGACAAAAAGGGGAAAAAAAAAAAAAAAAAAAAGGCATAACCTAGAAGTTGCAGTTATCACTTCTGCCCATGTTGTAGGCCAGAACTTAGTAGTCCTACTAGTAAGGGAGTTTAGGAAATTGTGTGCCCAGCTGAAATGTATTACTATGTAAAATGGGAAAAGTGGGTACTGGAGGAAACGGGGCAGTTGCTACTAAAGTGTGTTACATTAAGTATGTGAATTGTATATGAATTTATGTATTCATAAAGTTTTATGAATTGTGGATACTCACCATTATCAACATCTTACAAACATCTCCCTTATACAGCCATTGGGTCTATAAATTAACAGTCTTGGGCATCCCTGAAAAATAATTCCAGTCTGTCACCTGTGGAGAAAAAGATCTCCCAATATTTAATTTAGGAAAGACTTTATAAAGAGGCATTATTATTTGTAAACTGAAATATATGGTTAAAAAAATTAATTCTGTAAAGAAGGGTAGAAAATAAAAGTTTTTCATCCAACTTTCATCGAAATAAATACTTTTAGAACTTTCTTATGTGAGTATAGAAAATTAAATCTGTATCTTTTTTCACTTAGTGAGTCTTAGTGTCTTTTCTATATCAGCAGTATAGATCTATCTCAATTTTTTAGAATGCTGTAGAGTATTTGGGGAGTTTTTTTTCCTGACCGGTAAGGGGATTGTGACCCTCAGCACAATGTGGTCTGCACCACACTCAGCCAGTGAGCGCACCGGCCATCCCTATATAGGATCCAAACCCGCGGACTCGGCGCTCCCAGTGCCGCACTCTCCTGAGTGAGCCACGGGGCCGGCCCTATTTGGGGAGTTTTAAAAACAATCTGTTATTATAACTGTCACATACTTAATTTGTGATTAGATTTTTGCTAGATGATGGATTATACATAGCTTCCTGGTATAAACAGAAGATTTCTAAAGCCCCTGTTTTATCTTCTTGCCTCAGCAATCGATAGTCTGGCCTTTCAGTGTTTCTAAATATTCTTTGTGAGAATATGTATGCTGTTAGAAGTAAGAGAGCTCTGACACAAAAAGCGAACAAACAAATTATTGAGATGTTTACAACTGCAGTGCCTACTGTTAAATTCAGAGTGAAACAGAAAAAACAAACTAGACGTAGTTTCTAGTTCTAGGTAATGTTTGCATTATTCTTTCCTACTAATGAGAATACTAGAGTTTAACTTATTAGTTGGATGTTAGGTATAAGAAGATTTAACGTGTATTTGGTGTTTTTTACATGTTCTCTAACATTAAGCACAGTGACCTCCTTCTGTTAACTTTTTGGAAGCACAGCAAACTGAGGTGGAAGACACTTAAGATGCTTGCTGAGTGATGTATTCCCAGTGTTTGGTCCTGTGCCCTTCCTGCCATTGGCTTGAGGATCAGCTCTCCCACTTGTTTTTAGTACTAGTTTTTAAAATGTTCCCTTTCCATTCCACTCCCTACATTTCTTCTCAAATTCAAGTCAAGGTATTTTTTTCCTATCAGGTATAGACTTTTGAGGTAGAAGTAGCAGTTCGTGAAGAAGAGAAGGTGGCTGGTAGAAATTTGTAAGAATTTGGAAAAGTATGTGGAAAGCAGTGGGTAGAAATGGGTGGTATGGTTGCTCTTGGCCTCAGGTGTCAGGTCTTGTTCAAAGTTCAAATTTTGGCTCTGACGCTTTCTAGTTTTGTTGTCTTGAACAAGTTTCTTTCTGAACTGGAGTATTATCATCTGTAAAATGGGGACAGAAATAAGACCTAGGTTATCTAGTTGGAGTAGAATTAAATAAATAATGCATGTAGTGAAATGCTTGGTGGTATGTTTGGCAGATATTATACAACTCTATATGCCCTTCATTTCTTCTCCGTATCCAATTTATCTAAACTTTGTGAGGTCATACCCATAAGGGGGTACCTGTTCAGTGCTGTGTTTCTTTTTTATCTGTCATCCTGGCCAGCCTGTCTGCCTACCTAGCCCTTAGAGTTGAAGTCAGGCTTAAAATTTGAGGATTTGGTGTATTACATTCCCTAGATGTGAATGCTAGAGAACGATAGGTAACTTCTGCAAGGGTAAACTCTAACATGATCTTCGTTTTCTGACGTAGTCCCCTATTTGAAAATACTGAAACAATGTCAATATTGTCCCCTTTCTCCCCCTAGCTATTAGTTCTTGAATTCAGTCCTCCTCACACCACCTCCACTCAGGTGGGGACAGAAAGAAGCAAGCATTGTCACCTCTACCTCACACAAGGAGCAGCTGGGCCTCAGGTTGATTCATTAGAGATTATCACTGCTCATATGAGGCTTGAGGTCAGATTCTAGAGATTTCTCCTTCTCTGACAGTCTCTTAGACATTTTGTGTTTCAGAGTACTTTTCCATTGTTTTAGAAAGAACTCCTTTAGGGCCAGATTCCACAGTTTTATGGGTAAAATTTGATTTCAACAGAAAATCATGAAAAATTACAATTTACTTTTAGTTACACTTAAGTCAGCTAGGATGTCCTGTTTAGCAGCAGGGCTCCAAGCCTTTTAAAAGAACAGTTTATCTTTCTTTTAAACAAATGGAGGTATTACAGGGGATACAGATGGAAGGCAGTTTGCCACATCAAAGTAAATCAATGCATGATTTCCTTCTCCCAAATAACTTTCCATTTAAAATGAGGGGATGGGAGAATGGATTAAAATTATAAAATTTTAGATTGCCACATGTGGACACCTTAAAATCAAGGAGCACAGTGACTAGCCAGTATTTTAATATTTGTTTAAAAGTAGACTGCTTTAAAAGCCCGGGAGGTAGAATATTTAATCACTTGCATGCTAGTTCCTACAAATTAATAATTAAGCAATTCAACATGAAATGGACTTACAAATGGACTACTTTGGGTTTAATATTCTCTACTAAGTAGACTTAGTTCGTCTGATGGAAACACGGGGTGGTTTCAACATTATTTCAGTTTGCTTTTATTCCCTATACCCAGAACTGGACTTTGAGAAGGAAGGTGGGACAGACACACCATGGGAGGTCGTTTCAGGTAGGGCTGGAGGGTGTGAGCAGAACACCATGTCCATACCTGTGATGTTAGCTGGGAACTCCCAGGTTGTGAAGCGAATGGCAGTCGTGGTAGTGTGCCTCCAGTCAATTCAGGCTTTCAGTCCCACTGCCTTGGAATTCGTGACACTTAAATGGGTAGAAGTCATCACATAAAGTGCTGCATGTTTCCAGAGCTGCATGACTATGAAAAAATAAGGTAGTTCTAAAAGTTGGCACAGTCTTTTGTAACAACAGGTTAAATATAGCCATTAGTTTATTTGCCACTTTGGTTTTATTTGGTTTTCCGTTGTCTGAAAACAATAAATTTTCTTTTTTTTTTTTTTTAATTTAAACTGAAGGAAGGCCTTTCACTTAAAAATAAAGAAGCTTCTGGGCCGGCCCGGTGGCGCACTGGATAGTGCGCCGCTTGGGAAGCGCGGCGGCG
>NW_007727047.1:281159-284606 GCF_000696425.1 Galeopterus variegatus
TATGGGGGCAACACTGAGGGTTGCGATCCGTTGCCGGACACGGAAAAAGACAAAAAGACAAAAAAAAAAAAATAAATTTAAAAAAAATAAAGAAGCTTCAGAATAAAATTACTGTTCCTAAGTCATTTATGATACTGGTTAATGAAAGGCAGGTGTGTATCTGATAAAAATCCTACAGCATACTATATCAACAAAATAAAATTTAAAAAAATAATTAATAATAAATAAATAATAAAATAAAATAAAGTAACTTTATGCATTAAAAAAACACTAGTCCATGAAGAAATGAGAAAGAGTCAAAACTACATTAGATTATTAACAATAAAATCCTACAGCATACATTAGAGTGTGTATATATATTTTATATATATATATACTCTCTCTCTCTCTATATATATATATATATTTTTTTTAATAGATCGTTTTAAAAGCTCTGGAAGTTGAATATTTAATTACTTGCATATCAAAAGATGTTTCCATCCTGGGGTCTTGCACAAGCCTTGGGTGCCACAGCACAGCAGTTTCTTCTTTTCTATAACTGGCTCTATAGGAGAAATGGGTAGACCACAACACATTTCACTGACCTGGGCTCCTGAGGTCTTTAGATTAACACCTGCTATCCTAGTGTTCTGAGACTCAGATTTCTTTTTCATACCTCTCCTAGCTAACATCTCTGATCATGACTGTTTCTTTTATAATAAACTTCATATATAAAATGACGTATATCAGGAATTACTTAAGCCATTGACATAGGGTCTGTACTTATATAGGACTTTGTTGATTAGGCAAGACTGAAATGTCTTATTGTTTAGTGGGTATTTTGATATAGGTCATGCAAAAGTTGTCTGTCAAGCAAAGCAAAAATGCTTTGCACAGAAACTGAGTTGAGATTTTGATAGATATGGATTACTATCTCCCCCCTCCCCCCACCAACAGTTTTCTCTTTGGAAATACCTCACGTTATATCAGCCTCTCTAGAAGTGTGAATGGGACTAGTATCTTTCTCAGGGAAAATTGCCATTTTAGTGATGTTTCCCAGCAGGAAACAGTCTGTTGGTGATAGATATACTGCATGGAGAACAAGTGAAAAGAGATATTTGCACAGGCTTGGGGGGCAAATTTTATTTATGGAAACATTTAGCTTATTAGTTCTTTAAAGTCAATTTGTTGATTGTACAATCTCTCCCATTTTCTAGGGAATGGAGAATAGTCAATCACTAAATGCAGTGTTATTTCAGGAATTGTCATTAGCCTGGAACCACTATGTAACAGTTGGTCCTGTGTTTCTTTTCCGTTATTATTTTAGTCACAATATTACTTCAAACATCCTTGGAAAGATGTCACATTCATAGATGGCAATTTTTAGAGGAAGCAGCAGTCAAAGCTCATTAGTACTAGAACACAGGACTCACTGTTCCCTGTCAAGTGCTTTTTCTCCACGTCACTCTACCTTCCTCCTTTGTGAGATGCCTCAACAAGGCTGCATTCATGTTTCCAATAGATCACCAATACAGGTTGTATTGCACTGAGTTCTGGGTTGAACTTAAATAAAAGGAAGACAATAATCAGAAATTCATTTTATGTCATCAGTGCTTAATTATCATGAAAAACACAGAATTCCTGAGGGATGTCAGAGGTGGCCAGGAGCAAGGGTTTGTAAAAGTCCAGGCTATGGGAGAACGAGAAGGAGTGAATAATTCATGTTTGATGTGCAGAGGTGATTGTACCAGGTGTTACCGTATACAGAGAAGGCATCCAAATCATAATAAACAAAATGCTAGATGTCACAGGGAGGAGAGGTAGAAAATCACTAGGTGGGAGTTAGGTATTTATTCATTGCTGGCCTTTTATCTAGACAATAGGTGAATATGATCATTACAAGTATGTTTATTAGCTCTCCCTACAAGAATTTTTTTATGTTACTAGTGCATAGGGATGATCCTTCTCTCATTTCTTCTGGTTTAGTTCCTGTAATTCTGTCATCTTTGACCTCTATGATGATGCCTAGGTAGGGGAGAGCACCAAGTGGTCATTATGCCTCAAATTCCTGCCAATCACTGAGTTGTTTGTAGTGTTCTCTGCTGTGGGGCATGTACAAGGACAGCTAGCTTTAGCAAGAAACCATTTATTATATCAGACAGTGTAGAAGGCTGACTGCTTTCGAATTAAATTATAAATTTATAAATTCCTTGAGATCACGCATTGTATCTTACTCACATCATTATGTCTTAGGAGATATACTTCTATTTGTCTAAAAACTATCTTTTTTATATTTAATAGCTGTAGTTAATTGTTTGCTAGTCAAAATTTCAAAATCTTTTTTTCAGACTTTCAAAGATGTTAATATCTCCTTTTAGAGCACATCGTGAGTTACTGTTCTTAATTGGTGTCTTATACTGCCTTAAAGTATGGTTATTTGGCACAGATGTCTACTTTCTCCTTTCCTGTAAATTCCTCAGAAAGAGACACCAAACTTTATTGATAATCTTTGTGATCTCTGTAAGCAATATTTCTCAGTGTGTGCTCTATGGACTACCTATATCAATATCTTTTAGAGTCCTTGGTAAATGCAGATTTCAGGGGCCCAACCTTACCTAATCAGAATATCCAGGAATGGAGACCAAGAATTTTTATTTTAAGTAATTGTTGTATCCTCCCTGTGATCCTCATGCACATTAAAGCTTGGGTAGTCATTCATGTAGAATCTTCCTAGTATGGTCAGTGGACCTGGAAGCTAGTTAGAATTTCAGAATCCAGGCCCCACCCTAGATCTGCTAAAACAGAGTCTACATTTTAATAAAAATCCTACATGATAATACTCAAGTTAGAGAAAATGACCTTACATCTCCTTACAACTTATAAGCTCTCATTGCCTTTTGGATTGTGGATCTGCTTCTCAGATATTTTACTTTCTAAAGTAAAAAAGCCCACAAACTTGTACTTTCTCAGAAATTTAAGGAGTGTCTCAAGAGTTGTTCCCTTACTACATTATTTTCAGTAAAGAATAACAATGAAATTTCATTGTATCACTAATTTAAGCACAGATTTACTGATTTCCTCCTAAATAAACGCAGAAGTACTTCATAAAATTTAATTGCAAATCTGTTTCTCATGTGAAAGGGTTAGGGTTAGGTCTAATTCTCTGCCTGTGTGAGATTCATTCTGGTCCTGGCTCCAAGATCGAGCAGAGTCTCCCCAACAGGCCCAGTGGGACTTGGCAGTAAGGAACTTCAAAGGGCCACAATGTCATCTCAGTAGGAGGAGGTATAATTGAATACTGTTTGCATGTTCTTTTAAAACTAGAAAACTTCTGGGCCGGCCTGGTGGCGCACTGCTACAGTGCGCCGCTTGGGAGGCGCGGCGGCGCTCCTGCCGAGGGTTCGGATCCCACATACAGACCGGTTCCCGCTCACTGGCTGAGCGAGGTGTGGGAGCAACGCCGAGGGT
>NW_007727047.1:284880-307308 GCF_000696425.1 Galeopterus variegatus
GGAATTTTTTTTTTTTTTTTTTTTTTTTTGTCTTTTTTGTCTTTTTGTCGTGACCCGTAACGGGATCGCAACCCTCGATGTCATGCCCCTACCGCGACCGGCAACGGGATCGCAACCCTCGGTGTCGCGGCCGCACCGCGCTCAACCAGTGAGCGGACCGGTCTCTACGTGGGATCCGAACCCTCGGCGGGAGCGCCACCACGCTCCCAAGCGCTGCACTCTACCGAGTGCGCCACCGGTCCGGCCCTGCAATCTGTTTTTTAACAGACATTCTTCTTGGAATCAAACATGTTTAAGAAATACCGAATTATGTGATCTTTTCCCCAGCGGATTACCTTTCTGATTATATTTTTTTGGAGATCATAATGTCATCTTCATCCCTTTTGTTTTTTTGTATGTTTATTGTCCCAAGAGCAGCAAAGAGGCAGCTCAGGATTGCTAGTTTAGTATTGATGATCAGAAATGTGAATAACTAAGTACTGCATAATATTGTTTGTCCAGGAGTAAGAAATACTTGATTAATAAGTTATTTCAAATATTTTTTTGTTCCTTTGAAAATGTCATGAAGATGGCAAGCAAGTGTTACATCCACTTTACATGTGCAGAAAATAAGATCTCAGATAGTGAAATGGACCATCGTGGAATACATGAGAGGTGTGTGTGTGTGGGGGGGGATGCTGGAAAGGGGTTATACAGTATATGTGATTTGCTGTCTCTTATCCCACAGCTCCTTCTGTCACATTTAACTCTTGAGTGTGCTCTAACTGCAGAGATAAATTATTATTATTGTTTAGAGAAATGAATTATGCTTCCTTTTTCCTTATAATTAATTATTTCATGTGCTATCTTTTCTGAACTTTGAAGAAGGAAACTGGCTCTTGGAATGAAGCAAATTGTGTTAACCTCTAATTTAGAATTAGAGTAATCCTTGTGTCTTGAGTATTAAGGCCAAAGGATGAGTTATAAAATACTGTGGGGTACTACTGTCTTACAGATCACGGAATCTATTATTTGGGTGTGTGAATGCATGATTACATTAGGTAGTGTTACCTAATTTGGGTTCTCAAATTCTTATACCTTATAAATCATTTCATGGGTTTAAATTCTTACTTGTTTTTGGTGGATAGAAAAGGAGCTTTTTCTTCTTGCAAATAAAATTCTGACCATTTCCGTGAAATAATTGAAATACTATTCAGTTATGGCTTTCTCTAAGTGAGTGTATCATCTGTAAATGTCAGATACAGAAAGAAATTTAGATCCCTAATTCAAAGTTATAATGATAGGGGAATAAGGTACAGTACCTGCTCTCTAGTAATTTTTAATTTAATTGCTAAAGGCTTAAGTAAAGCCTGTGAAAGAATTAGAGAACAGAATGAGTTGTGACTGTGGTACAAACTGATATAACACATTACAAAGTCCACAGTGCGATAGGAGTTCAGAAGAGAAGGAAGGAAAGAATTAGAGCAGTTGGAGAAAGCTTCTTCCTTGGAGGAGAGTTTAATTTGGGTTTCTAAGAGTCAAAGAGATCCTTTTACGGAAGTAAAGAACAACTATAAAAGAAAGGACTTTTATTCAGGAATGAGCAAGGTATGGTGTTTAGACTGACCCAGCAGAGTGCATAGTAGTAATGTTCTATGGAATATTTGAAAGCCAGAGGCTTGGGAATATTGTTTTGATGTAGTTGGAAGAAACTGATGCATGCTGGCTGTGCTGATTGTGGGATTAGAAAAGCAATAATTTTGTCGTGTATGTTTTTTAATGTATTTCCAAAACCAAATATGTCTTTGTGTGTGTGTGTGTGTGTGTGTGTGTGTATCTGATATTCTGCTTTTTAACATCTGTGATTTTTGTCATCTAAGATGACATTGCAAATAAAATTGAAAATTACTTATGAATAGTATACTCTCCAGCAAAAAATGCTGCTTGTGCTACCCTTAAAGGGTCATTTGAGGGTTATAGGCCAGTTGTTCAAGCACTGCTGACATTTGTGCAGTGTTGAAGAGATGAGGTGTAAGATTAAGGATCCATTTTCATCTTTCCTGGGTCCATAGTATCTGGAACACAATTTGTTAGCAAAAAATAGTATTGCATGTGGTGTGTGGTGTTGACCACACTAAAAAGATTGAAAAAAAATCATGGATATATTGTAGCTCTCTGTCTCTATGTGTGTGTGTTACATGTATATAGTCTTATAGATTTCTGATGAGATTTTATATTCTATTATAGTTAGAATATTTGGAAATTCTTCCACTAGGATCTGAATAAATACACCTTAATTAATAGCTTAGATGTGGCACTTTGGAAGAATGATTAAGAAACTTTGGCACAACAGAACTGCATATCTGAGGTGCTGGTTGTAACTTTATTTGGTCATATTAGAACACAGACTCTCTGGAACTGTGAGAACTGTTTTGCCTGAACATTTCTTAGTCTGTGTTCTGGCCAGAGCTGGACTGGCACACCAGGTTCAGAAAAATCATTGACAGGCCAAGTCATGTCCTCTCTGAAAGATTCTTCACATGTCCCCAGGGTCTGACAATTTTGAGAATTCTTTCTCAATTGGAGAACATTTTTGGAAACTGCCTGAGCTGTTTGAAATTCACAAAATGGAAAATATTGAGCTGGTTTCTGTAAAATGTGCTGTTTTATTTGTGCTGTTTACAAATATATTATATTGCAAATACATATATATATTCTCATTTACATGTTAAGCCTGGAAAAGGGATTCCAAGTTTTTGAAAGGTGTTGGAGATGATGGGGGTGGGGGTGGTGATGATGGTGGTGATGATGGTGGTGGTGGTGGTGGTGGTGGTATGTATAAACATTTCATACTGGAAATTCAGTATTAATAGTGAAATATTTGTGTCTTTTTAAGTGTTAAGCAGTTTGTTCACTGGTCATGTTCTTTTTCCTTAATAGCTATTTAAGCACTGTTTTATTATGAGGAACTTTTAGAAGTATCTGTTGCTGACTAAATGAAATGGTAAGTTTTAGGGTTTGAGTAATTTCATTCTTCAGTGTTCTTTCTGTCCCTGCCTCCAGAAAGTGTTACCAGATAGCAATTGAGAGGTTATATTTAACTTGTATAGTGTTTACTCTGTGCCAGGCACTTTTCTGAATGCTTTATAGATACGTTCATTTGCTGCACAATAAAGTTTTGGTCATGACAGATTTGCATATATGACAGTGGTTGCATAAGACTATAATGGAGCTGAAAAATTCCTATCGCTTAGTGACATAGTATTGATTGTAACGTCCTAGTGCAACGCGTTACTCATGTGTTTGTGGTGATGCTGGTGTAAACAATCCTACTGTGCTGTTGTATTTTTACTGTTCCTTTTCTGTGTATAGATATACAAATACCATTGTGTTACAATTTCCTACAGTATTCAGTCCAATAACATGCCATACAGGTTTGTAGCCTAGGACAATAGGATATGCCATGTATCCTAGGTATGTATGTAGTTAGACTATATCATCTAGATTTGTGTAATTACACTCTGATTGCTTGACAACAAAATCACCTAATAACGCATTTCTCAGAATGTTTCTCTGTCCTTAAGCAATGCATGACACATTCACTAATTTAATCCACTTAGCAACCCTGTGAGGTAGGCTTTTTTACATTTTTTACATTTTACAGATGAGGAAGCTGAGACATCAGTTAGTTAATACCTTGTCCAAGATCACTCAACTGATAGGCGTTGGAGCAGAGATTCAAATCCAGACAGTCTGGTCCCAGAGTTTGTGTGCTTAAATGCTATGCTGTGCTTAGTAATTCTTTCACAAGGAAAAAAACACAGTGCAAATAGATTTAATCATGGCTGTTAAATCAGAGTGTCTGTTACAAACTGGCTGCAGATCAGTAACTCTGGAGCCCATTTACTTTATTTTGCACTAGCAACTCAGTGCTAAATTCTTTAAATTTGTGGCCTAAGACATAATTCTCTTTTAATTATCAGGTGAACCATAAATAAGTATATTTAAATTGTATATTTTTATATGAATATGTAATGAAAAGTGGTTTGATTGAGAGATTCTCATGGCAAGAACTAGGTCTTCTCCACTGGTATCCTGTGACCCCAGTATGCTTTTAACAAAAGTCTTTCTTTTCATTATACCTTTGGAGTCAGAATGGTACTTGGTCAACTCTCGTATACCTTCATTTTGTGAATAAGGAAACTGAGGCCCAGAGAGGTAAGTGCTTAAGCCCTCACCACTTGTTTTGAAGCAGAAACATGATTTTAAAACACCATTTAATATTTTCTCCTTCCATTATAGTCATTGAAAATTTATACAGTGCTGTGGGAACCAAGATTAAATATCTTAGGGGCCGGCCTGGTGGCGCACTGGATAGTGCGCCGCTTGGGAAGCGCGGCGGCGCTCCCGCCCGAGGGTTCGGATCCCACATACAGACCGGTTCCCGCTCACTGGCTGAGCGAGGCGTGGGAGTAACACCGAGAGTTGCAATCCCGTTGCCGGTCCCCGGTCCGGTACGGGGGCAACACTGAGGGTTGCGATCCGTTGCCGGACACGGAAAAAGACAAAAAGACAAAAAATATATATATATATCTTAAACTTTTTCTTTTCTTTTTTTTTTTTTTTTTGCAGCTGGCTGGCATGGGGTCTTAACAAACTTTAAAAAATATTTTAGATCTATTTGAAAGTACATATGCTCATGTTAAGCTAGGTTATTTTTCAACCTCAAACGTCACTATTGCTTTTCTTCTGACATGTTGTGTGTCTTTTGTTGTTCTCAGCAGACACGTACATTCCTATTTTGTAAGTCATGTCAAATCTAAGACCTGTGTTTTATAATTATACTTACATGTAAGTAATATATAAACTTAATGTTGACTCAATTCAAGTGACCACATAAATGGTTAACAGACATAATTATAGGTGGCTGTAAGATTAAAAAAATATGTCTTCAGTGGAGAGTAGTTTCTGCAGTAGGTTGGAGAATATTAGCTGTAGCCTAAACATATTTATCGCATGTATTTTGAAATAGGAAATGTCTACAATTGGAAAAGCTAGGAGGTGATCTCAACGTAAAAATGGAAGTTTACTCTTTTACTGGAAGTAGTCATTATAAGCACTGGGCTTTGTAGTGTTTAAAGTAAACTAGTTTGTGAATTAGAGGAAGTAGGTGACTTAAAATAAGTTGTGTCGTAAAAATTTGTGTTTCAGCCATGTGGTATTTTAAATCCAAACTAATATTGGCTGAATGAATTTTTATGTAGAAACAAGTTTAGAAAAGTGGGTGGTTCTTAGGAGTGAGCTCACCAAAGCCCCGTTAATACAAAAATGTAGACTTGCATATACATCTGTGCTCTGTGGACTTCCCTGGGCTTGACCATATTAGTCTTACTCCTGGTATTAGTTTAAATATTTTATATTTTTGCTGTTTTATTTTCTGTACCATGAGATATATCTGGAATGAGGTATAGATATTAATTAAAGTAGAATAGCTGTCTTATACTATAATAAAAATGAATGATTAAACAAATCAGGAAAATTATAAATTGAGTGAAATAAACTTTTTTTTTTTAAGAGTTATGTAGATTTCATTCTGGTGCCTTTTAGCATATAGAATCTAATCAATGAAAAATTAATGAGAAGGCTAGCCGGGTAGCTCACTTTGGTAGAGTGTGGTGCTGATAAACACCAGGGTCAAGAGTTGGGGATCCCCATACCAGCCAGCTGCCAAAAAAAAAATTAATGGGAAAAAGACCAGTCTTCTTCTGGTAGGGCTTTAAAATAGAAATGCAGGGCTGGTGGGTTTGCTTAGTTGGTTAAGAGTGTGGTGCTGATAACATCAAGGTCCAGGGCTCGATTCCTGTACTGTCCAGCTGCAATGAATAATAAGTAATAAATAAGTAAATCAGTCATATGTATCCATAACTACATAGCTTCACTGTCTAGCTTTACCAACTGAATGAGTCTCCTTATTGACATTGATATAATTATTTATGTGTTGACATTATTATGCCATCGTAAATAAATGATTTATGTAGTTTAAATAATGGACTCCTAATAAAAAGTGGTTTGATAACTTCTTCCTTAAAATTTTCTAATGTTAACATACATTTAAATTTGTTTAAGAAAACTTTTAAATTTGAGGTCATTGTAGTTTCACATCCAGTTCTAAGAAATAATATAGAGAGATATCCCATGTATGTGCCCTTTGCCTAGTTTTCCCCAAAGGCACCATGTTGTAAAACTATCACATCTAAGAAATTGATGTTGATATAATTCACTAAATGTACTTCCGTTTACCCAGTTTTACGCGTGTGTATGTGTTTTGTTCCACCACCACAGTCAAGTTACAGAACAATTCCATCACCGAGGATCCCTGAGGTTGCCCTTTTACAACTATACTCACCTTTCTCCCTACCCCTCACACCTCCTTTGTCCCTAACCTTGCAAACTACTCATCTGCTTTCCATTTCTATAATTTCGTCATTTCAAAAAATGTTATATACATAGAATTATGCATTACGTAAACTTTAGAGATTCAGTTTTTTATGCAGTGTAATTCACTTGAGATTCATCTGAGTTGTTTGTATCAATAGTTTGTTTTTGTGGTTGTTGCTGAGTAGTATTCTGTGGTATGGATATACCATAGTTTGTTTAACCATTCACCCATTGAAGGGCATCTGGGTTGTTTTGAGTTTTTATGTATTAGAAATAAATCTTCTATGAACATTTATGTGCAGGTTTCGTGTGAAAATAAGTTTTCATTTCTCTGGAATGGGTGCCCAAGAGTACAATTACTGGGTTGTATGATAATTGCATATTTAATTTGATAAGAAACTGCTAAACAGTAGAGTGGTTGTACCTTTTTGCATTCCCACCAGCAGACATGTGTGAGAGATTGTTTCTCTCTATCTTCGCCAGCATTGGAATTGACATTATTTTTGTATCATATGAGATGATATAGTTAGGTATGAATTTTAATAGAATTTTAAAGTAGCTAAAATGTCATATACAAAATGAAAACTAGTGATTAAACAAATTGGGGATATTATAAATTATATTTTTAATGTATCTTTAATTGTGATATTTCTTCAGGAAATTAATTCATGCTTTCTATTTTACCTTTAAACTAGGGCAGATGTAATTATATTCAGAGATTGATTTATTTAACAACACTTCAAAATTTATTACTTTTCTTTTCCTTGATCAGAGTACTTAAACCTATCAGCCGTGATTTTTTTTTCAAATCTCAGAAATGGAATGAAAAGAAAGTCAAAGAGAGATCTTCCTGATGTGACAAAAGTTCTGTGAAAAAGAGAAAAGGAGTTTAAGAGGATGTGTGAGCAGCAGGAGGATGGGGTACGGGCCAAATTGGGGTTTGTCTGTGGCCTTCTAAAGAGGTAGGAAGAAAAATGGTAGTGAAGAGATTTTGAGTCACACTATTGGGGTTTATAATATGAAAAATACCTCTAAATTATGCACGTTAGTTCCTTTTACTTTGCAGACTGATTTTCTTTCTTGCCTATGTTAATTAAGCCTATGTATAACAGTTACATGATAATGTTGTCACATATAGCCTCTCTTAGGATTGCCTTTGGTGTATGAAAATACATCTTCTTTTTGAATGTTTTTAGCCACCACCATATGGATAACATTTTCTGATCCCTTCCTATGAATGGAGCACTGAACTCTATGTGCTTTACATGTATTAACTGGTTTAATCCTTGCAATAACTGCGTAACAAATTACCCCAAATTTAGCAGCTTAAAGTGACAACAATTTATTACTTCATAGCTACTGAGGGTCAGGAATTTGTGACTGTCTTAGCTAGATGGGTCTAGCTTAGGGTATCATAAGGTTATAGTCAAGACATTTTTAACTGTCGCTGCAGTTATCTGAAGACTTGACTGGGGCTGGGAGATCTGTTTTCAAGATGACTCACTCACATGGCTTTTGGCCAGTGGCCTCAGTTTCTTATCCTGTGGACCTTCCCCTGTGGCTTCTTGAATATCATTACAACACTTCCCCCAGAGCGAGTGACCCAGGAGAGAGGCTTCTTCTGCTGAGGAAGCCACAGTGCCTTTTTTGGCCTGGTCATATACTGTCACGTCTGCCATATTCTGTTCATTAGAAGTGAGTCACTAAGTGAAACCCACATTGAAGGGGATGGGAATTAAGCTTTACCTCCTGCAGAGAGGAGTATCAAAGAATTTGTGGTCATATTTTAAGATCAGGAAACTCAGGAATGGAGAGGTTAAGTGACTTATTGAAGGTGCCTTGCTAGTGAGTTGCAGAACCAGGATTTGAGTCCCAGCAGCATGGCTCCATCTGAGATTTTGGGAGCTTTCTTTAGAAACCATATGCCCTGAGCACTTAACCTCTTAACTGCATATAAAAAGTCACAGTGACCTTGTTTCTTCCTTGTATTCATCCATTCATATCTGGATATGCATGGATTATATGGCCCTATCTTTTTTATGTCTCATTCCTAGTACTTTGATTCAATTTTTACATTCACTCATTTAGTTCATTCTACAGATACTTACTGATCACTTCCTGCCAAGTATTGGGATGCTCACAACTATCATGTGGGAAAGAACTTTCAGTCTGAAGGTGAGCTGATCTGGTACCAAAGAATTTTCAGCTGTATATCGGGTAGTTTCCCACAACCAAATATTGGGAAGCAAACCTTTTTTCCACACTTTTCAAGTTTTGCAATTCTCACATCTTCCCTAGTTGTTAGAACTGGGGTTCGTTGTGGATGATTATTAAGAATGTATCGCAGGGGGCTGGCTGGTTAGTTCAGTTGGTTAGAATGTGGCGTTATAACACCAGGGTGAAGGGTTCATATCCCCATACCGGGCAGCTGCTAAAAAAAGCCAACAAGTATGCATTGAAAACTGAAGTTGGCAGTAGAATGAAGTTCCTCAGATGGAGTGCGTCCACTACTACTATCAAAAGCAATACATGCTTTAGAGCCTGGGGCAGAGTTGATACCGTAATCTGCCATTGTCTACTTTTTTTTTCTTCAGGGACTTCAACACTGAAGAACTGTGTGCTTTCTGGGTTAGTTTTTGTATGTAGTTTGGGAGAGGTAGAATGACTTTTGTTTGAACAAATGCTTTGTAAAATAACAGTCACCCAAATTATGTGCAGAGAGAAAGGAAGAGAGGTCTTGGAATTTTGACAAGATCTTTTTATATTTTCTGTTTACATATCATTCTGTCAGTGCATGGAAAAGTCTGTATTGTGGTGATCTTTTAAAGCTCCATGTTTTAGCAGTGTAAGGATTGTAAATGAATGAAGAGTAAGATTCATGGGCTAACCAGGGTTGAAACAGAGCAAACCACCTGAAAAGTTGGTTAAAAGAACGAAAGGAAGGCAGGTGGGTAAGAACAGGACCAGTGTTAAGGGGTTAAACTCACTGACTTTATAAGGAATTACTTGTTGAATTCTACAGACTTGACAGCCATATTTTGTATTTGATAGCATTCAGTGAATTTCATAATAATAAGGTCAAGTTCTCACATGTACACACATATGTATCTAGTTTCCTATCTAGACTAATTCAAACCCTAAATTCTTGATTTGCCACTGATATACCCACTCTTTGTGACTGATAGCACTAAAGCAATTTCTAAATAATAAGGTTAAGTGCTCACATGTACAGACAGATAGATCTTCTGCCTATACCACGGCAATTTCAAACCATAGAAATTCACCATTTTTCTCTTATTCTTTTAGATATATAATAGACCTGAGGAATGGCCCGATTGGACTTTGATCTTATGATGTTCCTATGAAAGTGGGAGGTTATGAAACCATGTGATTACAAATCGACAGTGGGTTGGGTTTGGATAGACTCCTTGAAGACTGAACATAGTGATACGGTTGGTGTACCAGTACTAACTTGCTGTCCCTATTTCCTGTGCATGTTCTGAGCAGTGCTCAGGCCCTGTGTATATGAGTTTAGGGAACATGGTTGTTCCTCTTTCTTCCACGCATGCTCCCAATAGTCTTCCTTTTTTCCGTGATCCTGTTGGAAACTTTCTGATCAAACTTTTGTCAAGGGAACCTGGTTTCCATAGGCCCTAAATTAGTATAAATTTGGTTATTCTACAGATTGGATCAGCCAGCTATCACTTAGGGCAAACACTAGTGGATCCCTCAAAAATAGAAAGTCCTAGGCCGGCCCGTGGCTCACTCAGTGAATTTGGTTATTCTACAGATTGGATCAGCCAGCTATCACTTAGGGCAAACACTAGTGGATCCTTCAAAAATAGAAAGTCCTAGGCCGGCCCGTGGCTCACTCAGTAGAGTGCGGTGCTCATAACGCCAAGGCCACGGGTTCGGATCCCATATAGGGATGGCCGGTTTGCTCACTAGCTGAGCGTGGTGCTGACAACACCAAGCCAAGGGCTGAGATCCCCTTACCGGTCATCTTTTTAAAAAAAAAAAAATAGAAAGTCCTACATTGTAGATAATTATGTGCCTTTTTCCTTTAGAAAGGAAAGAACAATTATCAATTTTAAACTATAACAAACTTGGAAGTTTGTAACAACAGCATAGTGACCCTTATATCCTGTGGGTAGTCAGTCCTTGGTGTCTGTAGCAACCTGGCCTCTTGAACCAAAACATACCTTCCAGGGGCACAGAAAAGGAAGAAGTGTTTAAGTTGAATAGATGGCCATTGTCAGGAAGAAAGCACTTGACCACCTGCTCCATCTTGAAGCCAGTGCCAACAAGAAACTGGAGCTTGACCAAAGGCAGGTCAGTCTCTACTGAGCTGTCACCAGAATCAAATGCCTGGCAGACCATTTTAATGGTTATGTAATTCATTTTCATGGTGGCAAGAGATGCATGGAAAATCACACCAAGCCAACAAGAGCCTTCTTTGGAAATGAGATGACCAGCCGTTCTAGGCATAGTTCAGTCGTTGTGAACCCTGTTTGGTGTTTCAGCTGGTGCCTATGAAATAAGCAAAGAACTGAATCCACTTACAGTTTATTTTAAAAGAGTAAAATAATGTAACCAGTGTGTGAAACATACGCAGGACTCTGATTACCACCCCCCTTTTGTATTACAATAACCCAGCTCAGTAGGATTTATGTTGTAGAGATATGTGGAATTCTTTTTAACTTCTCAGTCCCTGAAACCAAGTTTATATTACATGGTCTCTCAGAAAAGAGATGGCAATTCCTTAGATGTTGTAGAGTGAGTGATCCCTCTGTTCTTGTCTTAGTGGGATGTAGGGTGGTCACAGAGTAAGACAACCCCTTTGACTGAAACCAGGATGGTCCTGCTCCTGGGACCTTACCTTAGAGTCACCAGTATCTTTTTTTGGTTAGATTTCTTGTTTTAGAGGTGTGAGTAATAAGAAACACTGACTTGTGGTCAGAACCGAAATGTGAAGCAAGTTACATGAATATATTTTTTTGCTAGATCAAACTTATCCCTATGGATCAAGGACAGGCAGGAAAATGAGAAAATTTCTAAGGACTTAAGTAGACAGGCAGGATCCAAGGTTTATAATTTCAAAGGAAGGAGATCCATTTAGGCTTGTTTTTTTCTCTCTTTTTTTAAAGAAGTAGTTTATGCTTATAAATATTTAAATGTCAAAATGTGTAAATATATGAAATGAAGTTCTCTGCAATTTTACCTTCCTCCCTACTATTAACATAAAGGTAATTTGTTATATATTCCATCAATGCCTCTTTTTTCTTAAGCAAATTTATAGAAACACTAAAAGAATTAAACTGGGAATATGGGCAGTTCACGGTGTTTGCTTTTTCACTTAATAATCATAAACCTTGTTCCGTGTCATAGATATAGATATCTACTCACCATTTTAAATTGGCAAGTTAGTGAGTTTGAGCATCTTTTCAAAAAATTTGTTAATTACTAATTTACATTTGTTGAAATTGGGCTTATTTATACCTAAGTATAGTTTAAATTATCGTGGGTTGAAATGCGATTTTACTAGTTACCATCTATTGATCACTGTCCTTTTTAATGGGTCCTGAATTTTTTTGTGGTCTATTTTCTCTGTTTCAGTCTGTATCTTTCCTTTGTCATTTTTCTCTCTGGGTCCTTTGGTTTCTTGGTTTTTTGATTTTGGCACCTGGCCAGAAGAGGGATCAAACCCTGGACCTCGGTGTTATCAGCACCATGCTCTTAAATAAGTGAAGTAACCCGCCAGCCCTCCCCCCACCAGATACTGATTTTTTTGGTCTCATTTCTCTTATTCCTCTTCTTAACTTCTGCCTCATAATACTAATCTCTTCTACCTTTTTGCCACGTATGAGTGTTTGTCAGTTGATGAGGTAACTGCACTGATAAAATTGTGACTGGGAAATGTGGTCACCTCATTTTGTTTGCCATGTCATCACCAGAACTGCTGACACTTATATCTCCTATGGATATACACAATGTTATACTGTAGATTTCTAAATCAGTCGAGATATTTGTAGAGCATACATTCTGTGCCTAGGACTGTGCTACTCACTACAAAAAAGAGCCTTGGACTCTAAAACACCCTCAGAAAGATCTTATCTGTGAATTCACTTGTGTACTTTAAAGAATGGTTACTCCAAAAGAATGATTTAAATACACAGCACATTTGAAATCTTCCTTTGGAGTCTATATTTGTACATAAAAGAATGTGGTTAGATTGAGAGAGAGCTTGCACAAGGATAGATGAACGTAGATGTACCACCATGGGTTTTACTGATAGAATGTTTCAAATGAGTGACCATACACAGTTTACACATGAGTCATAAGAAAATGAGAAATTATCTTTCCCAATTTTATGAATTTAAGAGGAACCTCAGAAGGCCAATTTAGAGCAGCTACAGATGATCCTTAAAATCTTTTTATAAACAACTAAAATATACACAGAAAATACCTATAGTCTTTGGATACTGTGCTTACCAGATGTGGTCACTGGTTGAAAAGTGTATGTGATTATTCTCTGCTATATACTGAAGCATTTTTTTTATTGCTTTTTATTTTCATGTCTAGATTACAACAAGATAAGGCATGTTCTTTGTTCAAGATAGGACCTTTCTTTCCATTTCTGTTTCTATCCAGAGAAGCTCAAGACTAACACAGCATCTTTACTTGTTGAATTGGACTTTATTAAATGAGAAGTCAGACACTGAAAAGTGGCTTGTCTTTCCTGGCGGAATTGGCAGGCATTTCTGTTTCTATCCAGAGAAGCTCAAGACTAACACAGCATCTTTACTTGTTGAATTGGAGTTTATTAAATGAGAAGTCAGACACTGAAAAGTGGCTTGTCTTTCCTGGCGGAATTGGCAGGGCCGTTTAAGAACACATAGCCAGTTTTATCTAAAATATAACTGAGGCCTCTGCAGGAATGCTAGATAGTGGCTGAGCCAAGAACATGCTTGCTCTTCAGTCCCACACAGGGTGATTTCTACTAGCATTCATTCTTTCAGTCCTGTCGGGTTAAAAGCGAAGTTTGAGGTAAATGCACAAAATTTGAGTCACTTTGGGATAGAGCTGCCAGCAGATTCATTTCTCGAACTTCTTTGAAGCATGTTGTGTCCTTGACAAGAAAGGTGTTTACGTATGTGTTGATAAAGTGAACATCAGTGGATGCTAAAGGCATAGTGCCAGGCACATCTGTGTTCAGAGACCCTGAGGGGAAATTAAGGGCTGCCCTGGATAATGATTTGACCTGCCACAAAGTTCATTTGGTGCCGTTCACTTGTTTATTTTGGTGGGACAGTTTTTATGAGTATTTGATTATGGATTTACATGCATCTTAGCTTTCGTCTCACCTTTCGGGTTGTAATTGGTTGAGCTAAGTTTTCTGTTATCACAGATGGTCATTTATATATTCAGTTTCCTTCACTGACTATAAGCTCCCTGCAGGCAAGAATCGTCTTATTTTTGTGATTTCCGTAGACTTAACAAAGCCAAAACCCAGAAGTGCATTGCTGTTTAATGGCTCAGATGAAAAGTGGTGGTGTGACGAGTAGGGTAAACAAAATTGTCTTCAAATATCCCTACGAGTCTAGTCCCCAGTCACTATAGAAAAGTATGAATTAGATATTTAGGAAGAGTTATTTTTTCCATTCATTATCAATGATTTTTTTTAACTTAATGAAGTTTACTGGTCTGAGGGGGTCTAGAAAGGATTCTAAGCATGTTATGCTCTTGGATTTAAGTGACCTTTAGTTGGACTCAAATATATAATCTAAATAGTCAAGAATTATTTCTTCTTATCAGTCTGTTCTGTCAGAGGAAAGAATGTCTTCAGTGAGAGATAACATGTTATGGCAGGTTTCTGAGACAATAGTGGGCTTCCCTGGATTCTAGGAAATGTTAAGTCTTGTCCATGTTTAAATGAAATGCCAAACGTCTTAGCTGCCCCCAAGTTGATGAACAAAACAGTTGCTTTGAGCCTCTTGAGCTGTATGAGCAAGTGGCAAATTTAGGCCTAACAGGAGCTAGGTTTTTTCCCACGCATAACAGTTTCCTATTAAGACACTAAGATAAGAATCTTTCGCTTCTCATTCTAGAATATTTCATAAGAAAGAGTTTCCTCTATAAACTTTGCAATTTATATTGATGTTATTTCTAGTTTCCTATAGAATGCAAGGTGGTAAATCAGTTCTCCACCCAACAAAATAAACTTACAGTATCTAGTGCATGTTATTACAGAAAGATGGGGGAAAAATAAGCTAATGAAAAACAATAAAATCACTTATTTCACCACTCAGGGCTAAATCATATAAATATAAACATTTGGTTATATATCCTATAAGATACTTTTTCCCTCTCCAAATACATATATGTGTTGGCTGCTTTATGGAATAAAACTGAACTACATATGTTTTTTCCTTGAACTTCATTTTATTGTCTGTATAATATTCCAGTGGCTAGTTGGGAAAGGGAAAGTCAATTTGTAAATTTAAATCATCGAGATGTAATTCACTCTGAATAATCCATATAGAAATACTCAAGTTGGCTCAATGACATCTTAACATTAGAGTATTCATTATGTCATGCAGAAAAAGTGAATTTGGTAGAAGTCATGGAATATTTTGAAAAATATGTTTTTGAGATTTCAAGTGATTCACACCCTTGATCAATTCTTATATTTATTTTTCCAGGTCCGTACCCTATTTGTCAGTGGCCTCCCTCTGGATATCAAACCTCGGGAGCTCTATCTGCTTTTCAGACCATTTAAGGTAACTTTTCTATCTTTCAGAAATTGTAAAAAGAGATGAAAAGTAGTCTGTGTACTGCATGCTTTGTGGGGTTTTTTGGAGGAAGAAATGAAATGTCTAAGAAAACATCTTGTAAAGTGATGGTTTAAAAAAGGTTAATGAGTAAAGAAGATCTAACAACTTGAGTTCTAACGTATAGTCTCACTTAACATACTAGACTGATACTGCCTCTTGGCCTCCAACAGCTCATCTAGAGAAGACTCTTATCTTACTGATGTGGAAATGTGACTGGCCCCAACTGTCTCTGTTCCTCCTACAACAGCCTTAGTGTCCTTCCCATTTGTCCTACTCCAATTGGGGGTACACTTCTGAGTACAGATCACCAAAAAGTTAAAAATTACTTAATTTATAAATATATATTTCAAATGCCCTGTCCCGTGGTGGAGATGTCAGCAGCAGTAACTGGCAGGGGCCACACTTAGGATTAGGTGATGGGCAATCTTGACATCTGGTAAAGATCCATCCTTGTTGAAGTAGGATCCCAGTGTGAGAGGGACAGGGGATAAGATGTGACAACTGAAAAAATACTTGGGTTAGAGAGCAGGGAAGAGGGTTGAGGGTGCAGCCAGTTACAACTAACAAAGATAAAATAGAGTCTAGCTTATATGCCAGGAAGGCACCATGTAGTAGTGGACAGAACTCCATTCTGATAGCCACCCCCTTAATGCAACCATGATGACGACAGCATAGAGGGAAAGAGAAAGTTAGACACAGGTTAACTGAGAGGAAGTGGGAAAGGAAGGGAAGGTATTGTGGAGAGATGCCAACTTTATAGAATTTCCTGAGTTTATTCAGCAGGGTTGCGACAGCATAGAGGGAAAGAGAAAGTTAGACACAGGTTAACTGAGAGGAAGTGGGAAAGGAAGAGAAGGTATTGTGGAGAGATGCCAACTTTATAGAATTTCCTGAGTTTATTCAGCAGGGTTGTAGTTTTATAAAAGGGACAGTTTCCTGTCCCTTTTATACGATTAGGACTTTTTGAGCTAATTGATCTTAATGGACAAAATACTGTTATGCTTTTGTATGTATATAGAGAAGGAGATTCAGCCAGCAACCGCTCATGTGAATTATCTCATTTAATGATCATTACAATCCTTTGAAGTGGGTTAGCCTCCTTTTTTCAGTGAGGAAAATGAAGCTTGGAACAGTTGATTAAATTGTGCTCAAGTTTCCACACATAATAAATGGCAGGGCCAGGATTCAAACTCTCCCATCCCTGTTATAAACTATTATGCTATTCTGCGTCTCTATTTGTGACTTGGGAACACAATATATCCCTACCAGCAGCAGTTTGCTTGAGTGAAATATCCATTTGTCCTTTGCCTCTGAGGCCTTCAGGGTGTTTAAACCTCCAGGTTTTTCAGAAGAGAGCACCTTGAAAAAGGGAAGAGACAGGGCTGTGAATCATGACTTTTCTGGTCAGAAGAGCTCAAGGCCTTTGAGGTAAAATGTTTTAGTAGCTAATTGGTAACATAGTTCTCTGCTGGGAAAGAAGTGAGGATGAATCAATCCCAACATACTGCCCAGAAACTTCAATGCTAAAGTCAGGACCTGGTTCATTCTTAACAGCCCTCTTTTAATTAAGGTTCCTGGAGGCCGACCCTAGTCTGCAAATCTGTCTCTACACTGATATGTGTAGTGGTCAATCATATTAAGTGGTATTTTTTCCCCTCTCGTGTCATCTGTCAGTGCAAGCCAACTGCCATGGGTTATTTTCAGAAATAAACATACTTTGTTACCCTTGTCCTGAGGAGCCAGAGGGGTAAAGAGAGGGGGTGAAAGGGAGTATTTCTTTTTTCTTCAAGGATGAGCTGGAGTAAAAATCCCACAGGGATTTTTGCATGTCCCAATCAGATACCAACATGAAAACTGGCAGTTTCAATAAGTAAGCAAAAGAACTCAGCAAAATTCATTATCACTGCCTACTTAACCTTTTCTGGCATTTTTGAAATTTTGATCAGTAAGTTCCACCTGTATATATTCTTAAAGGTTTTTGTTTATGGTTTTTTGGGGAGCAGCTGACAAGTATGGGAATCTGAACCTTTGACCTTGGTGTTGCAAACAAGGCTGTGCTCTAACCAACTGAGTTAATCAGCCAGCCTTTAATATTTCATTGTTGTTATTTTACAGCAAATGTATGACCAAGTCAACACATACACTGACCTTCATATCTTATTAAATTTACCCTTTCATTCTCCTAATTCTATAAAATCCCTGTTCATCTCTGGACGAAGAAAACAAAAATCTGCTGTTGATGGAGACACCCATTTTCCTACGATTGCATAATTTCATGAAAAAAAATATAAGGAAGAGAAACAGATAAATTCATGAATTTCAGGGCTTGATTTCTTTTAGGCCTTAAGTATGCAAATAGGTGTGTGCATAAATTGTTTTCCCAGTTAACTTTGGATGCATTTGTGAAAAGAGCCAAATATTTGCTACTCATAAAGAACTTATTTTTACTTGAGCAAAATAGTATACAAACTACCTTCTCTCCTAGTACTCTTTTTTGGCTAAACTTGGTTCTTCTTTACTTTTAGGGCTATGAGGGTTCTCTTATAAAGCTCACATCTAAGCAGGTAAGAACTTCCAACTTGTTGATAAATGATCACTTTTTGACTTTCTTTAAGAATGTTACCGGGGTTCAACATTATTATTTTTAAAATTCCCATTAGTATTTGATTTTTTGTTGTTGTTACTTTAAAATTAAGGGTGCAATCAATTAGGAATAAGCACAGAAAAATTATTTGTAATTCCATAGTCTCCAGCTAGGATGTCTGGGACTGTCCCAGAGGAAGGCAAAGGCAATGCATCCAGAATACTTATATTGAGATTAATTTGTTTATTCAAAGGAAATGATGAATTACTATCAAAATTTACTTTTATTCCCAATTCTTTCCTGTTTCTTTTTATGAGGTTAAACAGGCAAACTTGTACAATTGATATGAATATCAGATGGTGAAGAGTCATGCTGTCTCTCAAACCCCTAATAACCACAGGCAGCTTCCCAAGTCTAGAACGGATCATAGAAGGTACAGAATGGAGGTGGTAATCAGTAACCCTAATAGCTACTGCAAGTTGCTTGGAGATTTTTAACTATATGCTTTTTTTTTTCTTTTATCTTTCTTTCTTTTTTTTTTCCTTTTAAAAGCTGAACACTCGGCATACTCACCTCTCAGTCACTTTTCATTTCTCTGGTGTATCAGAAATAAGCTATGTGGTAGGCACCCTTGTGGACTGAAAGATACAGAGTCCAAAGGGATTACCACCCCTCTCTACTTACATGGATCGGTGTGGTTTATTTACATGCCTAATTAAACACAGAATTTTTTAAAAAGACATTTCTTTGGATTTGAAATGGAAACGGTCACTTTGTAATCTTGGTCACGCAGTGAGAGTACAGGGCTTTTGTCATTGTGTCATTGTATTCCTTGCACTTAACAGTGTACCAAAAGGTAATTTGGTTCTCTTTCCATTTTAAAAGATGAAGAAACTGAGGTACAGTGAATTTGATTTAGGAAACTGGAGCCTCTCAGACCCAAGTTTTCCTCTATTCCCTTATTCACTGCTACTCACCTTCCAACCACTTCTAGATTTTTTTGATTCTCTAAATCCCCGGCTGTGTTCTTGGAGAACTACCCTCACCGTCCCTTTGGTTCATGTTAGAAATTTGGCTAAGCCACTGAGTCATGATTCTTTGATACTGGCTTTCTTATTTCTACCATTGCCTGTGGTCATATCTTTATCTTAGCTCTTCAGTTTGACAGCATTGTTGATCCAAAAAAATAGACATCCCCTAATTTTTTTCCTTCATATTTCTCTTTCTTTCCTCAGCCTGTAGGTTTTGTCAGTTTTGACAGTCGCTCAGAAGCAGAAGCTGCAAAGAATGCTTTGAATGTAAGTACTAAAGATGTGATTGTAGGGGGTTTCCTTATGCGGTGGTGGGAGGTAATAGACCTCTATGGACAGGAAATTGAATGGAAGGAGTATGAATGCTCAATCTAACGGGGAGGGATTCATCAATTTAATTAGCCCTCTTTACAGCTTTTCCTAAGAATTGTGATCAGATGTGCAGATTATTAAATAACACTTTGCTTTTTGCCAGCTTTTGTTGACATGCTCAAAATATCTGATGATGCGGGTCTTTGATTCAGCCCCATCACATCCCACGCTGGTGTGCAATACAGCTTGTTTTCTCCAAAGGAGGTACTTAACAGCTTAGCTTGGCCGTAGTTATACTCTAAATGTCTAAGCCAAAAATAGATCAGGATCTTGACTTTTCTTATCTCATGAGGTTTTAGGTATGTGGCTTTAAAAGAAAAAAAAAAAAACTCAAATAGGTCATAGTCTTTATTCTGGTTAATTAAAAATTTGCCTTTCTGAGTTTCCCAAAAGACTTTCTGCACTATAATATAATAAATTCTAGTCAATTGTAGTTGAGTAGAAATACCTGTATATTGTTTGTAGGCATCTTATCTCCCATATGTTTTAAGGCTTTTACCAGCATTATTTTAGTAAATAGTTTTCTACTTTGGTATGTTGAAAAACAAAACACCTTAAGGGAATTTAGCCAAGGAAAGTTAGAAGGAAGTAGGATTTAGTTCCAGATGCTGAGGACTGATCCTCAGGCGAGGAATCTCAGTGAATTCTGGTTCCATCGTGCTATAGACAGTTGGCCTAAATGGCTGTGGCTGAATGTTGATTAAAGTGGCACAGAATTTTTAGGGTGCTTTCTGAATGGCAAGTGGCCACTTGACTGGTTGCAATATAAGTGCCATTGTGTAGGCTTGTGGCAACTTGTCTCTGGCCTTTGTGTTGCTGTGGTACCGGCAGGTGTTCCTGCCATCTGCTTTTCTGAGCAGGCTATGCAAAGAGGGCTGCTGGAGACTCACAATATTGTGACAATGTGGAGGCTTAAGGGAAAGCCTTTATATGAGCGTTTACTTGGCATAATGATACCATTGTGACACAATCTAGAAAAGTTTTTAGACTTTGAAGTAAGAGGTGTACACTCTTAGAAGAAACATTTATTGTTGGTTTTTCATTTAAAGCCCATAGGGATATCTTAGGATTCCAAGAGGTCCGAAGAGCCCAGCATTTTTCTAGATTCGGATAAATGACTTACTGGTTTGAATAACTGCCTACTCTCTGTTCCTCTCCTGTAGAACAAAGTGTAACCAGTTATTTATTGAGCACCAGTGGTTCACACTGAAGCACAGTGTATAACTGAATGTTTTGATATCAAAATTGTTTTATGGTTTTCTCATTGCGTAGACACAACCAGAATTTTCTTAATATAACCAAATTTTAGACTTAAAAATAAAACCACAATTTCTATTTAGACAGTGTTTTCTTTTATCCTCATGGGGTGGGCATCTTTCTAAATGGAGAAATATTCTGGGTCCTTTAGAGTTATGTTAGATGACATTGTTACTATATTCATTTCATTGCTCTTATAAACAAAGCGACAGCAGTTGAAGCTTATTCACAGGATGGGCTCCCATTGCCTTTATTTCTGCTGTGTGTATAAAGATGTCACTCACTGTCTGAAGAACAATTGGCTTTTATAGAGACCTCTCTCATTTGGCAACGCAACATTCCCTTGGGGGCTAGGTGTTGAGACATATATATTTACAGATAAGTGGACTTCATTAGCCAAAACCGTATTAATCAAAACTGTTGCCTTGCCGTACTAAATAGAGTACAGCAGACATAATTTTAATTTCTCCTGGTTCCTGAGGGCTATCATTACAAATACCAGGTATTGAACCATACTGTAACATAATGGTAGAGGTGTTTAAGCCCATTTGTCTCTATGCCAACTGACCCCAGATCACAGTGTTTTCTTGTCCTGGTATTAGGTTATTCTCCTTGCACTCAGTTCTCCCTTCTTTTCACTGGCAGCAAGACTTCCTTTTCTCAAATCATTAATGCTGTTTGCTACTCATGTATTAATAACTTGGGAGGAACCCCAAATAGAACTGGTCTAATTCTGATCTGTTCTGTGAGCCTAGGGGGAACTCTCCATATTTACCCGTGGAGTAATGAGCCTGGGCTTTCTGCTGCTCGGGGATGACTTGTGAGTGTTGGGCATTTACTGAGATTCTCACTGATCTCTTTCTTGACATTTTTAAGTTTTATACGTTAAAGTATTACAGATACCGTGTACCTTAGAAATCTTCCTAATGTTATAGTTACAGAAACTGAGACCTAGAGAGGATGTGTGATAGAGTCAGCAACTGTAGGTGTAGATCTGCAACGGGGAGGCAACTAAAAGTAAGCCATCTGCATCTCATCCCTGTCCGTTTTATACAATATCTTGCTGCTTGCTTTGTCCATGGAATGTTGCTGCATTTTTCCTGGTGGCAGTGACAGACTATTTAATTTACATTGTCCAGGACAAACGGCCATGATAGTTTGGTGTGTGAGCATGGAGCAGGGTTTCTTCTCTCTGCAGACAAAATGGGCGCATTTAAGGTAATGTGCATAATCATGAAACCAACACTTGTCATCTCCGCTACTGAGAAACTTAAGCCTCAGTCCAGTAAGTCCCTCTGTATAGAACAGTTCACTGTGTTATGAACCATTTTTCCATGTTCGGAGCCTCTCGTTATTGTTTCTCTGTCTTGGTTACTGTCTGGCTCCGACGTTCGTACTAATAATTAGTTTATTTTCTCAAAATGACTGATTTTTAAATCCATTTATTTTCTTCCATTTTTAAACTGTTTCGGTCAACTTAATAATTTCATGAAAAAACATGCTCAAATTGAAATTAGTAGTAACACTGAACTTTTATCACGGAGTCACTCAACCCTTTTATGGTAAATACAGTATATTTTGGTTTTATAGCAAAAATTACCAAATAAGGCTAAGAGTAATCCAAACCCAGACATCCCTTCAGGTTATCTATGGTCCAGTTAATCCAGCAGCTGTGAGGACCCACAAATTGCTATGGTTGTCTAATAGAAGCCTTATTTTAATAAATCAGAATGACGTGCAGTTAACACTTCAGAACAGTCAGGTTTATTAGTATGATCCCTGTTCATGTATGGTTCCATAACAAGCACTGTCTTACGCCGGTAAGCACTCATCTAAAGTACTCTAAAAGGTTGTAGACTCTTTAGTATACCTGCCCTTTGTGTGATACCCCTCCTCCCTAATTTTATCTTTTTTTTTTTTTTTTTTTTTTTTG
>NW_007727047.1:307479-314674 GCF_000696425.1 Galeopterus variegatus
ATCCCCCCCCCCCCTAATTTTTTTTTTTTTTTTTTTTTTTTTTTTTTTGGTGCTGGCCGGTACAGGGCTTGAACCCTGGTCCTTGGTGTTGTTGGCACCATGCTCTAACCAACTGAGCTAACAAGCCAGCCCAAGTCCCCTAATTTTAAGTAGTTAATATTGGGCTAGGTTTTATCTTAGACTGTATTATAAATTATTGTGTCAGAACTAGAGAAGTGTGACATAATCAAACTATGTATATTACTACAAATTGCCTTCACAGTTAAACATTGCTTAGGCTAGTACAGTAACTTGCTTTACTGTCAAACTATACTCGTTGATCTAAGGGATCTCAGTGCACCCTCAAATTCAGTGTTCTGTTTTTTTAAAAATAAAAAAAGCTTCACTGAGATATAATTCATATACCATGCACTTATTAACCCATTTAAAATATACAATTCAGTGATTTTTGGTATATTACATTATTAATTTTCTTTTAGTTATAGTAAATTATGTTTTAAAAAGTTGCCATTTTAACGATTTTTAAGTTTACCGTTCAGTGGCATTAATCACATTCACCATGTTGTGCAGCCATCACCACTCTTGCCAAAACTTGTTCATTAACCCAAGCAGAAGCTCTGTAACCATTAAGCAATACTTCCCTATTCTCCCTTTCCTGTATCTCCTGGTAACCTCTATTCTATGAAAGGACTTCAGAAAGTTCATGGAAAAATAGAATTAAAAAATGTGACTCTTCCCATGAGCCTTTTGAAGTGCTCTTGTACTTTTTTATGTCCATGAATTTATTTATTCTAATTATCGAAATATTCTTTTGTTTCTGGCTTCTTTTTCTTAGCGTGTTTTCGAGGGTCATCCACAATTTGGCCCTTATCAGAATATGGCTAAATAATATTCCATAGTGTGTATCTACACATTTTTTTTCCCACTCATCTGTCGATGGACACTTAGTTTGTTTCCACCTTTTGGCTATTGTGAATAATGCTGCAGTGAACATTGGGATATAAGTATCTGGGTTACTGTTTTCCTTTGGGTATATATTAGCAGTGAAATTTCTGGATCATAGGGTAAACATCTATTTAGCTTTTCCAGTAATTGCCAAACTTTTCCATAGCGGTTACTCTATTTTATATTCCCACCAGCAATGTATGAAGTTTCCAGTTTTTCTGTATCCTCACCAATACTTGTGTTAATAAAAAGCATAGGAGGCCGTTGTTATAGTTAAGCTGCCCTAGGCCCCAACAGACTATATAAAAATCAAAATGGAGTCACTTATGTTTAGGTTCCACATCACCAAACTGGAACTTAGCTGTTATCTGACCTTCCCAGAGATCAGGAGAGAAAGGGAGAACAGCAGCCTAATTTCTAAAGCAGGCCAGTTTTAGTCAACATGATAATAAAGTTCCCTTTGTCTTTAATCCTTACAACAAAAAATAACCTGAAGTAACCTGGTGTTAAACAATCAGTTGTTTCTCTATTGTTTGTTTCCCTGTTCCTGCCTTACAAGGGAAATGACTTTGAAATGACCAGTTTGCTTTTTGTGCTTTATTTCTACTTTCATTAGTTCTTCTCTGCCTGTAAATCTGATCTCTCTGCTCAGCTCATTGGAACACTTATTCTATTTTATGGAATGCATAGCCAAGTCTAGAATCTCAAGTTAAGCCAATTGAAGTCTTTAAATTTGTTTTAATTTTTTCCTTTGACACTTAATATTTTCTGTTTTTAAAATATCCTAGCAGGTGTGAAGTGGTCATTGGATTCTTGATAAATGCTTTTTGAATGATTTCAATAGTAGATTTGAGTTCTTTAGGAATCCCACATGACTTAATTTTTTTTTAATGGATTAGTAACATTTCTTTTCTATGATAACAATTCTAATTAATGGAACTGTGTTACCCTTAAACAGTTTGTTTTACCTGTTAATAAGTACCAGAAGTGGGGGAAACTTCTACCCTTGGATGATTCATTTGATAAGATGTGAAGGAATGGTGTTTTTTTAAGCTCTAAATAAATTTTGGAATAAAGATATGAAAAGCAGTTTTGTTTTGAAGAGGAAAAATTTGGCCATCATTCAGACTTCCACTGCAAAAGAGCCTTGAAAATAAATGGAAAAATTAAAAGGAACTTAGGCTATATATAATATTAAATTACTTCTTGATTATTGAAGAAATTTAATGATTCAACAGTGTTTGTTGTAATAAGAGAATCTTTAGAAGAATCTTTATTTGTAAGAAAATGTGTCTGAAAAGTACATGATAGTGCTACATGTTGAAAAAACAACTGATAAAATCAGAAAAACATTTTTCCATCTCCATAAATTCCTAGCATTCAAATAAATACTACAGTTATTTATATCACAGTGATTTCAGCCTTGTACCTAATCTCTGTTACGTTAAATAGCTTGAGCTCTCCCACTACCAAGTTTCTAAACAATTGGGTATAATTAATTCATTAGTCCTATACCAGGTTCCTCATCTGTGAATTGGGGGTATTATTCACTTCCGATGTGTTAAAGGAAGTTTACCAAGCAACAGCATTTGCACATACTCTAAAGGTAAACCTATGCCATAAATATACTTTCTTAGCCAAAACATGTAGTCATAAAGTACTGGTACAAATTCTTGAGTACAGAGAGATTCCAGGGCAGTTGAGACAGGCACTGGCCACACAAAGACATTACAGCTTTGGTTAGACAGATGCCTGTGTGATAGTCTGTTTCCTTTATCACAGGTTTTCCTGACAGCTTTGTGCAAGTTGACACTTTTGATTTTAATATTCATACAGCTTGTGAGTTAGGTGAATTATTTCCACTAAGCAAAACATAATAAATACAAGCATCCAGATGTTATATATCAGCTCTCCCTTCCTCCCTCCCCACTAGGCACCGTGTCAATATGTTTCTTATCAGTTTTTGATTTTCTCCTTTAGTTTCTCTTAGCCTATTGCTCAGAGTAGTTGAAGAGGCCCAATTAGCAAAGTCCCAGCTGGGACATTTGGATGGGAAATATGTGGGACTGCCAGATGAGATCATGAGCCTGATCTAGTGTTTATCTGGAAAATCTGTTTATAACTGCTTACTCTTGACTTGCGGAATCTTATTGATTTATTTATTTATTTATAATTTTCCACAGTGCATCAGGACATTTACTTTGAAGGCAGCCATTTGACGTCACTGGATTGGGGACTAGGCCTGTGACATAGAGCTACCATGTCACCAGGCTGTTGGGCCCTTCTTTTCTCAACAATGTGCATGCATTTGGGGGCTTAATAAACAGTCCAATCCAGCTAGTCCTCTCCCAACCCCCCAAAAAATTTGAAATAGGCTTACCACAAAACATGCAACACCAAAAGTGACTCATAACCCAACTACACTTAAGAAAAAAAAAGACTAGTTAGCAAGTACCCAGTATGATTGTATAGTTCTAGAATCTGTCCAAATTTTCTTTTTTTATACTCTGTTCTCTTTATGATTGCCCTGCACTTTTGGATTGTTATAAAACTTCCTTAGGATGGTTCTGCAAAAAACAAAGGTGTATTTTATTTAGGTATGACAGACAAATTTGTTAAATTCTCCATTAGTCTTGGTCTGAAGAAGATTAAGTGGGTTATTTTAATTCATTAAGCATTTACATAGGAAACTGGAAAACACAACACTAGTAAAAGAAATCGTAAGGAAGTTTGAAGAAGGAATAGTAGCCAGAAATGTTAGAATCATCCTTTCCCCAGGGAAAGAGGCTGGAGAAACCACAGGTTTTCGCAAATAAACCTGAGTATATTCCAGTGACAAACACGTATGGAAATCTCAAGTGTGCCCAGCTGTTCTCTAGGTAAGGGCGTTCATCAGATATTATATGACTGTATGAAACTGCTCTTACAATTTCCATCGTGGCCTTTCTTGAGGACGACTTGTTTCAACTTATGTGGACTACATTTTTAAAATGATATCCCAGTTGACCTTGTCCTTTCTTCATTGATCTTCAGGTATTTCAGAAAATGCTGGGAATCTAATTTGCCTTTATTGTAAATGTTAGTAGGAAATTTAGTTAGTGTTTGTGGAACATGAAATGCAGAGAGAGTTATTTGCTAGTACTTTTGCTGAGATGACAAGCCAGTTTTAGAACCAAAAAGTCTTGATGTTCACCTTACTGATCGTTTTACAGGGCAGCACATTTTGGCTCTTTAAATCACGTCTTTGCGGTTCTTTTGTACTTTTGGGAGCTCCCTTACACGCACTGGCTTAATGTTTCTGATAATCTATAAGGATTTGAACTTCTGGTCCACAAACCTGGAACCCTTGGTCTCACTTTGTAATTGGAATGCATTAGAACGTTTTAAAAACATGGGGAGTGAGATATGACTTAACCACCTCAAATGGAATAGGGTGTTTTGACAGGATATTTGTCAACTTTTGTCCTCTGATTTCCTTACAAGTATATACATCATGAGGTATTTTATTTCTTTATAATTAAATAAAAGCTTTTCTTGCCATTTTTATAAACATTTAACAATTATTATGTGGATACATTTTTAAAATTTCAATGAGAACTACAAATAGTCAAAGACTTTTTTATATGTAAAATAAGTAGGGGAGAAAAAATAAGAGTAAATGCTTCTAGAATATGAATATCTAATGAATATCCAATATATATAATATAAATATAACCATTGCATAATAAATATGGGAATAGGAGGAACAAGAAATAAAACCAAATTCTGGGCCGGCCGAGGAAAGTATTTTCTTGATAACCAATGAAGGTGTCAGAAAGGCTGACCTGGTTTAAATCCAGGTTCTGATTTGGGGCTCTTATTTCAGCCTCAATTTTCCTCTCTTTAATATATTTTTGATAATACCTACCTGAAAGAGTAAGAGTGTCAAATTAAATGAAATGGATATTTTTAAAGCCACTGTCACTCAATACATGGTAAAAATGCTGATGATTAGTGATGATGATAAACTTCATAAAGGACTGGTTTTTATTCCGAAAGTCCCCTTTCCTCCACACTGGTTTTTTGTTTTGTTTTGTTTTTTGTTGTTTTTTTTTTTAAGGTTGCATATTTATCTATTTATTTTATTTTTTTTAATAATTTTATATTTTTATTGAATTGTAATTGATTATACATATTTTGGGGATTCAATGTTGACATATGTTGATCAAGTCAATATTATTAGTATGTATATTGTTACAAATCATACTTATTCTTTATGCCCCTTGTCCAGTCTCTCCCCCTCCCCCCTCTAATTACCCTAGATTTCTTCTCACCCTCTGAAAGAGTAATGGTTACTCTTGATTTGTTGCCTACATGATCTGTCCAATGCTGAAAGGTGTGTTCAAATCACCCAGTATACGGGCCGGCCTGGTGGCGCACTGCTACAGTGCGCCGCTTGGGAAGTGCGGCAGCGCTCCCGCCGAGGGTTCGGATCCCACATACAGACCGGCCGCTCACTCTCTGAGCGAGGTGCGGGAGCAACACCGAGGGTTGCGATCCCGTTGCTGGTCCCGGCCCGGTACGGGCGCGACACTGAGGGTTGCTATCCGTTGCCGGTCACGAAAAAAGACAAAAAGGAAAAAAAAAAAATCTCCCAGTATAATCATAGAGCAGATAACTTCTGTCACTTTGGAATGGGCTTTGTGGAGAGAGACATCCTATTCTTTTCTTTGATCTCTACTGGTGACTCTTCTTGTGTCAGTGCATTCCAGTGGCTGGCAGACCATCTGCGTAGTGGTTGTGACATCTAGCCACTTTCGCAGCAGCCATGATTATTGTGGTGGCTGTGGTGGGCCACCTACATGCAGGTGATATTTTTGGCATGCTCCTTGGCGCTGGTGGTGTACCTGGTTGTGTGGGGGGTCCAGTCCCCAGTTCCATGCCCCAGGCCCCTGGGCGGGGCCCTGTGGCTCTGGTGGTGTGCCTGGGTGTGGGCGGGTGTCCAATCCCCAGCTCCATTGCCTTAGGTCCCCTGGCGGCCCCGAGGCATTGGTGGTGTGCCTGGGCCAGAACTAATTTTTTGTCCTTTGCTTACTTCTAAAACAGGGGAACTTCCTGTGGGAACCAGTACTTGAGCTGTGTGGTTGAGCTAAATTGCTGCTTTGCTCCTGTTTCCCTAGAGAAGACTTTTTGTGCAGCTCAGGGTTTAATGGCTGACCTCATAGGTACTTCCGGCTCCTGGGTTGTGTAAAAACTCTGATCTGGGCCTGAATCTTTTCATCAAACTGCACCCCATGCAATTCTGCATTCCCGACCAGACTTCTCTGAGTGGTCCTGTGCTGATTGGGAGTGGATTGGCTGTCCTTGCTGTGTCCCAGTGTTCCCCTGGTGGGCACGAATCTCCCACCGCCCATGCTGCAAACACCTCCCGTGGGACAGGCCCTGCACCAGTCCCTTGCAATGACTCACTGGCCTCTGAGTGGCTCCCCTTTTCAGCTGTTCTGGCTCTTTGCTCCTGCGTGGGTCCGTGGGAACCCTATTAAATGGTCTTGCTGTCTATGAGATCCCAAATTCCATTCAGTTCAGAATATTTCTGAACATAGATGGCACATCATTTTGTCTGTCCTTCCTTGGAGCTCTTCAGGAAAACAGTAGCATTGTTGTCCTTAATATTCTCCAGCCTATAAAATATTATAAGCCAAACAAATACACCCTTATTCCCTTTTATTCTATGTTGGTAATTGTTTATGTCTTTCTACATTTTAAACTCAAATTGAATTTGTATTTCAAAAGCCCCACATCCCTTCATTATAAACTGTTTTATTTAGAGGATTCCTGACTTCAAGTTTACTGTATACACAGACTTTTTGCAGAAAGAGGGAAATTCAGCCTAAGCTTTGTCAGATCACCAGATGGTTTTAAGATGATGTATTAGAACAGAGGAAGAGCATTGATTAAAGTTGCTCAGAGGTGAGATAGGTTTTGCCTCTCTTTGTTTTGGCACTCTGTGCTGCACAGGAAGTACTTTGCAGTGAACTTTGGAAGTTTAGACTTGACTGTTTACATTCTTTTCAACTTTGTGCCTAAGCCCCAAATTCTTAGTAGGAAGAGCTTGCAAGCCATCTGATAGTCTTTGTTAGAGGTTTTAAAAAAAATTGGTTTAAGGAAAAAAAAGAAAAAGGTTTAAGGAGCAAATTCTGTCCTTTTTACTTATTTCTTTATTTTTACTGAATTCATCAGAGATTGTCTCCCCAGCCCCCAACCCCCAACC
>NW_007727047.1:314879-336572 GCF_000696425.1 Galeopterus variegatus
CCCAACCCCCAACCCCCTGCATCAATTACCATATCTGGTGTTAGTAAATGATATTGAGGACCAGTAAATGATTTATTGGTACCGATGGCATTCATTTTTATTCTCAGTACTAAGTTCAGGGTATGAAGCCATTTACTTATGAAAATACTTCTAATTTTTAAAATGTAATACAGCTTTTTCTTTCTAAAGACTTTTCACAAGGTCAAGGGATCGGATCTCCTTACTGGCCAGCTGCCAAAAAAAAATTTTTCATTACCCAGTTGTGCAGCTTGAAAATCAACAGCTAGAATGTACATGTTTTCTATCCCTTTTTGGTATTTAACTTCATTAACATTACCTAAACTTGGTTGGGCACATTGTGGAATGCTTTAGCTGGTTCTTGTTTTGGGAGTAAGGGGATTCATTGCTAAAAAACTGGAGAATAGGGCTGGCTGGTTAGTTCAATTTGGTTAGAGTGTGGTGCTGATAACACCAAGTTTATGTGTTCAATCCCTATACCAGCTGGATGCCAAAAACACAAGCAAGCAAACAAACAAAACCTGGAGAGCAGAAGCAGGGCATTAAAAATACACAATGAGACCTCTTGTGGTCTGTGTCTGATCTTTAAATGGAAGACTTTTCAAAATGGATTTGGAAAGTTTAGGCAACTGTCTTTTTTCAGTTGTAGAATTTGTTTATGTCAGCACTGTTTTCCTCTCCTTCCCCTGCCTATTTCTTCTTCTCCACCAGCCACTAATAAAAGCTCAAAGTAAACTTTGCAGAATGATCCTTATAGCATATACAGGAAGATAGGATGGGTCCTCAAGTGACCTAACAAGCAGTTAAGGTGAAACTAAAAGAAGAGTGTGTCAAATGCATTCTCTTAGCCTGCCTACCTCATAAATAGGACTTATTCTTCATATGCTTTTCTATATAGACACAGACACACTTTGTTTTTATAATTCTGAGACTGTTTATATTGCACAGTGGTAATCATTCAACATATCTTTGAGTTCACAGAGCACTTACATACGTACATGTCCATTTTCTTTTTTTGCCCGGTATGTGCAAAAGTAGGTGTTCTCCTTTTCAATAATTAGATTAATGTGTATTTTTGTATCTGACACCATCTTTGAAACACTAGGCTCTCCACCAGTAACCCTTTTATTTTTTAAAAAAGCCCTTTACCTTTAAAGGGCCTATGTAGTCAACTATTAATTAGATATGAAATTAGTATCTCGAAATTCATCACTACTCAATTTAATCCTGGGTATTGTACTTTATACAAGGTGTGTGAGTACATATGTAGCCGTTACGAATGAAAGTGATGCTCTCAGTTTGCCATCACTAAGAAAAGAGATTTAAGCTATTTCTTTTAGTTATAATTGGTAATGAATTTGCACATAGAAATGCTCTTGATTTTTCGTCAGATATTCTGTGTCACCAAAAGTGTACGTTTTCTAGATTGGTCAGCTTCAGTAATATAGACTGGCTAAGAATAAGGTTGTGATTTCTTTTGTTTATCAGTTTTATTTTCTTTTTTCTTCGGTGCCAAACTCACTGGTTTAAGCCCATGATCTGAGCTTTGTGAAGATGCACCTCAAGTACAGGGAGGCGCTTGGTTGAGGCAGACTGTCTTGGTTGATTTCCCAAATAAGTGAAGTTGGCCATTAAAATTCTGAGGTTTCTCTGGTGTCCGGTGGAGTGACAGACATTAGACTGGAACCTCTTGGGTTGACATTAAATAGTTGGACCATTTGAAGTTTGTTTGTATGTTTTCCTCGTGTCAGCTCAAGATCTTATCAGAGTCAAAAATTTAACTAAATTGAAAACTATTGCCTAGGATCTAATTCCTTTCAGTCTTTCATTGTCAGTGTCATTTGTTTTCATGCCTTTATTTAGCAGGTAGCAGGAGTAAAAGGTAGTCATGTGAGGGGGAAAGAGGGAACACTTATGGGTATATTCATTGTTCCAACAATGAGACACGAGACAAGGAGGCAATGAGGGCTGTACAATGAAAGTGGTTGCTGGAGTACCAGCCACTTTTGTTATCTGCATTAAGAATTCCAAGAGATGCATTTGTCCCTACCAGCACAGTTGACCCCTGTTTACCTTTAAAGTCCTTGGAGTAAAAATGTTAACATCAGGATTCCAAGTAAAAGAATACCATCTGCACTCTGGCCTGTGTTTCTTTCCATGTAGTATTATCTGTTTCGAAGTGTCACTGTAAAATACTGCTTTATGGTAACTGACTGTTTGGCTCAGAGACAACCCCTTCCTATCATTTTCAGGGCCCAGGTCTTTCAATCATCCTTTTCAGGATAATTTGAGAACATAGTGGCAAAAGTTCAAACAATCATGCCCTCTCAACCCTTTGGAAAATAAACTCTGTTTGACTCTGATTCTGTTGACATGTTAAAGATCGAGTTTATAGCATCTTCAAAGACCTGTCAAGACTTTATAGTCATCCTATACAAAGCAGATTCTCCTAGGGCATGGTTATGTACACAGGGTTGGCTGGCTAACAAAAGTGTGCTTTAGTGGAAAAGAAATTAATTTGGCTGGGGTGGATGGTCAAGTTGTATGGAGATCCAGATACCTCTGAAGCATGTCTTACCTATATCTTCTACAAAGGGGATCCAGTCTCTGCAGTTACTAGCCAGGACCCCAAGAACTACTCAGACTATGTGAACCAACAGAAATGGGGCAAGAGAAGCAGGAACACATATCAGCTCTTTGGATGGGGGCAGGAAACAAAACCATGTGGAATAAAAGAATTCTCTGCAACTACACAGCACCATATTGGACAGCAACTCAAGTATCCTGCTGCTTCCTCCCAGTTAGAGGAATCTCAGAGCTGGGCATCAATCTCATCCTTCTCTTACAAGTGATAGAAGAAGACCTCTCTAAAAAGCCAAAGGAGAAGAAACCCTATTAGTTCATATTTGGAGGAGTAGCCTATTAGCTGATAAGCACTAAATCCAGTGGCCCAGTACTTACCATTTGCCAGATGTTAGCCTAACCATTTACAAGGAGAACTCATTTAATTTTTACAGTCAACCCTCTGAGATATGGACTGTTTTTATGCCTACTTTATAGGTGAGGAAACTGAGGCATATCCAAGGTCAACAGTGGAGGTAGTATTCGAATCTAGGTAGTCAGACTCCAAAGTCCATACTGCTAATTCCCACAATTTAAGCCTCTAATTTTCAGGGAATTTATACAAAAATGATTGTGACCTTGAATTGGGGTGTCTCTTTTATAATTATCACTATAATTAACAACAGCTGATAGTATTTCTGGAGAACTAGTTTTCTCACTACCTCTGCCAGTAAGTAGAAGGGGGTTGATCAACCAAGACTGTCTTCTCCTAGTTGCATTTCTAGTCCTTCTGAGTTCAGGGGGAAGAAATGAGGTTTTCCCCACTTTGTGGTTGGGGCAGATACATCCTTACCTTAGTCAGTTTTTAGGTTTAACCATAGGAGTCTGGCTCAGTGCTGGGAAGGTGTGAGTTTGAGTGCCATGGTTTGTTCATAGGAATAAAAGTGAAGTCGAGGGAACCATTGTATTTTAGGAAATTGCTGAGTCACTAGGAAAAATCCTTTTACTCCAGACCCAACATGGTTAATGAGGAATGAGATTAAGCTTCTGTATCTTGGCCAAACTGATTCTATTATAACACTCAAGAGACCTTAGCTTGTTACAAATATTATCAAAGAAGAAATTACATAGGCTTGAAATCAAGTCTAAATCTGTGGAAACATTCTAGACTAGACATGGAAGCATATTCCTTTTTGTCACTAAAACCTTCAAAGCAGGATAAAATGTTTTATGGAACACCTTGATTAGAAACAAAATTGTGCAGATTTTTTTTTTTTTAAATCAAGTATGTAAAAACAAGTAAAAGCAGATATGAGATATCTAGCAACCTAATGCTTCCTGAAAGACTGTTAAATTAGGCAATGGAGCAAAGAATCGTACCTGGACTCATAGCCCTGCATCAACCTGAATGGCTCCATGGTCACGTACATCCTATATTATACTCTCTTTTGAAGTATAATATAGCTATCTTACCACTGGAGAGGGACACATACTTACAGGTTCCTCTGATTTAGACAAGGAGGGTAATGAGTGTTAAATCAGATTATTCTAAGGTAAAGCCAGGGCAAGCACTTGGAGGTAGGTAGTTTGATTAAAAAAAAGATCAAGACATAATTGGTGTGATACAGTTTCTCAATGGGCATTGAACCAGCAGCACATGCTGTTGTATTAACAAGTCCTGATGTTTCTGCAAGCAATGCCCTTATTTAGGAAAAGTATGAAATACGGTTTAGTCTAACAGATTCTTCCCCTCACTTGTTCATTCTCTCTTGGAACTCATGTCTAGTTAAGTTTTAGCACAGTGGAGACTGAACAACAACCTCTATTATATTACCTGAAAACAATGAGGTCTTTGTAAAATAAAGAACTGTACAGAACTGTAATGTCCTCACACGTGCATACTCAGTCAGGAGAATCAGAAAATTGAATTCTGATATGGCTTCTACCAGTAGTTGACTCGGAATTTAGGCAGATTACTTGACTATTCTGGATCTTAATTAATTTCTTTGTTTGTGTTGGGGAGAGTATTGGCATTTGGGATGAGACATTTCTTATGTTGTATGGGATCGTCCAGTTCATTGTAGGACTTCCTTGCCTCCTGCCCACTGAATGCCGATATGGTCTCCAGTCAAGTAACAGCCCCAAACACCCTCACACATTATCCCTTAGGAATGGTGTGGGGGATGGGGGAAAATGAGGAGTACTACCCACGGTTGAGAACTACTAGGTTAGGAGAGCCAAAAATTCAGTACTAAAATTTTGTGAATTTCATGCTTTATGTAGATATTCCTCTACTACTTAGCATCAGAGAACCTGACCCAGTTCTCTACTGGCTTCCTGCTTCTTTACTCACAGATAGTTTTTTGGGTGTTTTTTTCTTTTTTTCGTGACCAGTAAGGGGATCGGAACCCTTGGCGTGGTGTCGCCTGCACCGCGCTCAGCCAGTGAGCACACCGGCCATTCCCATATAGAATCCAAACCCGCTGCCTCAGCGCTCCCAGCGTGGCACTCTCCTGAGTGAGCCACAGGGTCAGCCCTAGTTTTGTTTTTTAAAATGTTTTAGCATCACAAGTTTCCACGTATGACACAATGGTATGTTCATAAATGGTTGAAATTTTCCACTCCTTCATTTTCAGAAATATTGATTTGGGAAGAAATTTCTGAAATTGTGGCATTTATTTTTTACTTTTTATATTTTCCCCTCTCCTTTCCTTTCCTCCAGTTTTCAAATCATCCTTTTTATTTGTAAGAATAACATGCAGCTCTTCCTTTAACTTCCACACTGCTCCACTGTAGTAGATTACCCAGGTTACCCAGATGCCAATTTGTATGTGCCCTATCATTGAGTCATTTAAAGCTCCAACTGAATGTAAGTTGTTTTCACAGACTCCTGGGGAAGCTTGCATATACATTGTCTAGTGTCTGTTTCTAATCTGACTGAATGTTTTATGATGCTTGTAGAAGAGAAATATTGTAAATATACTTTGGTTCCTGTGAGATCTCAGAATATCTCTAAAGTATGTATTTACCTCCTAGATTCTGATGGAGATGACATCAGAAAACAGTCTATATTTCTTACTTGTGTTTTTACTTGTAGAAGAGAAATATTGTAAATATACTTTGGTTCCTGTGAGATCTCAGAATATCTCTAAAATATGTATTTACCTCCTAGATTCTGATGGAGATGACATCAGAAAACAGTCTATATTTCTTACTTGTGTTTTTAACTTCTAAGTGGTAAAAGTCAATTCTTTCATCTTCATTTCCTTTTATTCTGTTTAAAGATTTGTGATCCGCAGGATATTTCCTTTCCTTATGACCAAATGCTCTTTGGAAATACTAGAAGGCTTTTATTCTTAGACCTCTTTATAAAGTGTTTTAACAATATAACAGCATAGAGAAATGCAAATCAAAACCACAGTGAGATATCTCTTTACACCTACTAGGGTGGCTAAAATTAAGGAAATAACAAGTGTCCAGCAAGGATGTGAAAAAATTAGGATGCTTATACATTGGTAGTGGGATTTAAATGGTATAGCTGCTTTAGAAAATGGTTTGTCATTTCTTCAAAAAAGTTAACATAGAGTTACCATATGATCAAGTAGTGCTCCTAGAGAATTGAAAACATATGTTCATACAAAAACTTATACAGAAATGTTCACAACAGCCAAAAAGTGAAACAACCCAATGCCCATAAAGCTCATGAAATGATAAATAAAGAGTGGTATATCCATACAATGGAATATTATTATTCAGCTGTTAAAAAGAGTGAAGTGCTGATGCCTGCTACAACCTGGTTGAATCTTGAAAACATTATTCAATGTAAATAAGCCAGTCATAAAAGACCACATATTATATGATTCCATTTATATGAAATATCCTGAATACAGAAGCAAATTCGTAGAGACTGAAAGTAGTTGGGGGAGGGGACAGATTGGAGGAGCAGAGGGGTAAATGGAGAGTGGCAGTTAATAGATATAGAGATTTGTTTTTTGGTTTTTTTGACTATACATATTTATGTAGAGCATCTTTTTAAGGCAATGAAGAGATTCTAAAGCTGTAAACTGGTAGTGGTTGCACAACTCTGTGATTATACTAAAAATCATTGAATTGGACTCCTTAAATGGATGAGTCTTATGGTGTGAATTGCATCTCAAAGCTGTTGTTAAAAATATTTGTGATAGCATATGATAGTCCAGCAACTTTTAAAATAAGAACTTGACTTTTCAATTAAACTAATGTTGTTTCATCTCTTCTGTTCAGTGTTTGGAAATTCCTGATAATTTGGAAGGAAATCACTTTACTGCACCATCCCCATAATTTCACTGTACTATCTGATCTCTTATGCTTTGAAGGATTAGAATTACTACCTTTATAAAGAGAAATAAAGATGTAAAAAGTTATTATAACTCAGGCTCAGTCAGTGATAAGAAAGGCCCCAGTGGTTACAGGGTTGATCACATACCATCTGATGTTGCTGCAAGTCTTGGAGGAACTGACAGCAGGTTATGAAGCAGCCCAGATATTTACTGGGGTCTCTGCCTGGGAGAACCTAAAGAAGTATATCAGAACGCCAGCCCTCAGATACCAAGATAAGGAGGATAGCGTGGAGGAGGAGAGATAAAACAAGATCCAGTTACTGAGATTAATTAGATTACAAGGTCAAAGAGGGATCAGTGGCAAGTTTGGCCTTGACTTCAGAGTTCCGTTGACCTAATCATAACCTTATAAGTGTCAGATTTTTTTTTTTTTTTTTTTCTGGCGGCTGTCTGGTACAGGGATCAAACCCTGCACCCTGGTGTTATCAGCACCACATTCTCACCAACTGAGCTAACCAGACAGCCTAAAGATTCTTAAGGCAAGGGAAAAACTGAGATTAGAAAAGAAGATGGTCTTTCATACATTGAGATCTTATTATACTGCATGTATAGTTTCTGGTGACAAATTATTCTCATTCTGTATTAGAAAGTCAGAATGAATTGGTTAAAACCCTGTAAGTAAAGAGCGTTTATTTTTCCCCTTCAGTATAAGCACCTGACTAGTCTGGGGTTTCTGGACTCCCACATTCTTTAAAGTTGGTTTGGATTTTCATTTGGGGCAGTAAGAAACTTAGAATCATCTGAGGAGCTCTTTCAACATATTAGGTTGTATCTTATTATATTACTGCTACTTTACTATTTTTATCTTACCAAAAAAGGCAGTTTCATCCAGTTCAATTCATGTGCCTCAGATCCACTGGATTACGAGATCAGAATGGGGTGTGTATGAAAACTGTAAGAGATTTTGATAGGGAACTCATAAGGAAGTAAGTGACTTTTGGCTGTCTCCCAGAGAAGAGAGCAGAGGCCACTGACAGTGGAGTGAGTGGTAGCGGTGTCTCCAGTAGAGATGCAGTTTGACCTGGTTTGCCCAAATGGAATAGTATTCTCGAAAATTTGAATTTGCGCACATTGGGACTTTGCAAAGACTTTCTCAGCCCAGGATCCACCAGGAAAAGCCAAGAAAAGCCAGGTGTCAAGCAGAACTCAGACTTGAGAATGCCCTCGTCCCCACCATCTCCTTCAGGAAATTCAGTGTCTCAGGAAGTCACAGCAGGTGGGGAGGAGGAGTTAAAATTCTGGGTCCTCAGCTTTTTAGTCAGCGTTCATAAAACATATTTATAAATGGGTAAACACAAGCCTAAATGGGTTGATGAATTAATTTTGACTTTTGAAATGGTAAAACAGTTTTACCTGCTGTGAATACACAGAAGAAGTAAAGACAAGGATGGTGAGAAATACCAAATTAAATACAAACAGAAACAAACAAATTTAATTGTATTTCAGATAAATAACACAGTCACACTAAAGGTGGGGAGAAAAATAACCCAAGTAATTCTTGAGTGTACACATTTGGCTATATACCTTAAAGCTAAAGACAAAAAGAACTAAATAAATAATGAACTGTCATTATTAGGTTTGTTTTTTATAGTGGTATTGGTTAGCAATTCTGAAACTACTTAATGTGCATTCTTGTATTGAGCAAATAAATAAATGTATAGTGGATGAGAGCTAATATTCTCACTATCGGCAAAGGAGTTACAAATTTGCAAAGAAGAAGGCTAGAAAATTAACCCAGTGGCGTTAGATTGGAATTGGAGCTATCAGTATGAACTTTAATATATCTGAATGATATAAAGAAATAGATGTGAGTGTGAGAGCACATGTGTCTNTGTATAGTGGATGAGAGCTAATATTCTCACTATCGGCAAAGGAGTTACAAATTTGCAAAGAAGAAGGCTAGAATTAACCCAGTGGCGTTAGATTGGAATTGGAGCTATCAGTATGAACTTTAATATATCTGAATGATATAAAGAAATAGATGTGAGTGTGAGAGCACATGTGTCTGCATGCATGTGTACACACAACTCTGGGACAATTTGAGTACCAAGGTAAATAATGATGGCAGTGTGTTATCATAGAGTAAAATATGAACCTGTAAGTTCTGGTGTAAATGAATAATTAGTTAATAAACAGAACAGAAGGGAAATTTTTCCATAGAGTAGAAAACTGATTGATACACTGTATAAAAGGATGAGATTACCAAAGTACAGTTTGGCAACCACAGTAGTAACAATTGCTTTAAGTAAGAATCATTAATAGATGTTAAAACAAGTACTTTTCATGAGAAACAAGATACTAATATAGTCTGAAGATGCATTTCAATAAGATTCTTATTAAAAAGAAAAAAAACATAGTAACCTTGCATTAGAGATACTTGGCAAGTGATCAAAGTTAATATCACTAGTAACAAAAATACCATGTGCCGGGCCGGCCCGGTGGCGCACTCGGTAGTGCAGCACTTGGGAGCGCGATGGCGCTCCCGCCGAGGGTTTGGATCCCATGTAGAGACCGGTCCGCTCACTGGTTGAGCGCGGTGTGGGCGCGACACCGAGGGTTGCGATCCCGTTGCCAGTCGCGGTATGGGCGCGACACTGAGGGTTGCGATCCCGTTACCAGTCACGAAAAAAAAAAGACAAACAGGAAAAAAAAAATACCATGTGCCTCCCAATATGATGCACTGAACAGGACACACACCTCTTCTCTGATATTCCTTCCAAAAATACATAACCTGAATCTAAAGAAAAATATTAGATAAACCCAAATTGAGGGCCCTTCTACAAAATAAACAGCCTGTACTTTCAAAAATGTCAAGGTCACGAAAGACAAGGACGGAAGAACTCCTCCAGATTATAAAAGAGACTAAAGAGATGACAACTAAATGCTATGTATGATTCCAGATTAGATCCTAATCAGGAAAACATAGACATGTCCTTGTTTTTAGGAAATCAAACCTAAAGTAAAGGGTAAAGGGGCATTATGCTTGCAACTTACTCTTAAACAGTTCAGGGAAAAATCTGTGTGTGTCTATGTGTATATATAATATAAATGTAGGGAGGAGAGAGAATGGAGGAGAATGATAAAGCAAAAGTGGTAAAAAGCTAACATTTGGGAAATCTGCACAAAGACTATACAGGAATTCTTTGTATTACATCTGCAACTTTTCTATAGTCTGAAGTTATTTCACAATAAATTTTTTTAAAGAATAAATATAAAACATCAATGTAGGGCCCGGCCCGTGGCTCACTTGGTGCTGATAACACCAAGGCCAAGGGTTCGGATCCCTATATAGGGATGGCCGGTTAGCTCATTTGGTAGAGCGTGGTGCTGACAACACCAGGTCAAGGGTTAAGATCCCCTTACTGGTCATCTTAAAAAAAAAAACAAAAAACACCAATGTAGCTGTTTGAGTACTGTGTGCCAGGATGTCTACTGCTCGTTCTGCTCTGGCTGCGCTAGCCCTCTGTAGGAAATCCTTATGCCACCTCTCTCCCTCTTTTAAAAAAATTTGTCTTGGATTTTATAAATTATAACTTTATACATTGTTTGTACAGATTTCAACAATAGAAAATTGTGCAGAGGTTTGTGCCCCTGCCATGTACCACCGCCAAGGTTACTGCTATTAACATGTTGGTTGTCTTATTATAAACATTTCTTGATTTGCACAGATAGACAACTATACGTGTACACACATACGTACAGAGTCTCCTCTCCCCTCTATCCCCACACTACTAAACGTTGTTGAGCATCTTTAACCTAATATAGCCATCACATCTTTCTCAATAAGTATATATTGCTCTGCCTCATTTCTACCATCTTTTCTCTAAATGCATGATTCCATTTTCTTTAAGACTTGTTGTCAAAGACTAACAGACTGGCTTTCATATTGTAACAAATGGACAGGACTTCATCAGGCATCGGGGCACTCTGAGGACCTCAGTGACAGGAGTTTGGAGTCCTTTTCTCTGGGGAGAGGCTTTTATGGTGACTCAGCTCCTGCCACATCCATTTTCTGTATCTCTGCACTCAAGGTTGAAATCCCCAAAAGAGTAAAACATGTTTGATCACTCTGGGCAGCATCTCTTCCTTAAGTAGTCAGCTATGGTGAGAGGAACAAGGGCAGAGAACACAGACATTGGCCCCTGGGTGCCGTTCCCAAAGACAAAGGAAGGACCAGCAGTGCAGCCATCCCACCTGACCTCTCTTCCCAGGACTGCTCCAGTTGCTTCATGTCTCTTCTGTTGCAGTCTGTGCATCGAGTCCATCTTCCTTACCACCACTAGAGTTATCCTTCACTACAGTGACTCTCAAATGTGATCTCTATACCAGCAGCATCAGCATTACCTGGGGACATGATAGAAATGCAAATTCTCGGATCCCATCCCATACGTACTGAATCAGAACTCTGGAGGTGGGCCCAGCACTCTGTATTTAGAAAGCCCTCCACTTGCTTCTGATGCACGCTATGATGCACATTTGAGGATCACAGCTCTACTACATAAGTCTGATCATATTATTCACCCATTTTTAAATTTTTTAATGGCTCAGCCATGCACACACTCTAAAGTCCTCACTTTATAAGAGGTCCTTTGTGATCTCACCCCACCCTGCTTGTGCAGTCATTCCTCCCCCCCACACATACCCCCCCACACATGCACCCTCTGCATCCTGTCACAGAAATTTGCTGAGCCCTTTCCTGGACTGTCACCTGGTGAACTTCTCTTCCATCACTTCCTCTGTGATGCCTCCTTTGGCCCCCCAAGCACTTTCTGCCTTGAGTGAAACTGCCCTGGTATATTCTTACGGCTACCAAGAATACAGTATTTGTCAACAGTGTCTGTTTTCTCCCAGAGTTTGCCCTTGAGAGTTCAGCCTCTATCGATCATTTTGAACCTGGATTGACTGAGACTGTTGGGTGTCCTAGTAGTCAGATCAGGTGGCTTGTAAGTAACTGTTTATCCTCAAATTATTAACATACTGATATCCAGAAACGGTCCTTTCTGGTCCATGTAACTAGCACACCAATTAACATTTGGAAGAGAAGTTTCTCTGTTCGTTATGAGAAGGGTTTTGCTGAATTATAAGAGAGGAAAAAGTTGATTTCAAAAGGCACAGGTTTCCCCTTTTCATTTGGCAGAAATCTTATCCTGACAGTATTTAATATGAAGTTACTGTAGCCAGAGAAGCTTCTTATTAGGCTTTAATGAAAAGCACAAGGTATTTTTTTCATACCCCCTCCTCCTTTCTAACGTCCTCTTTTTTTGTCTTTCTTTCTTTTAATGAAAAGCACAAGGTATTTTTTTCATACCCCCTCCTCCTTTCTAACGTCCTCTTTTTTTGTCTTTCTTTCTTTTTCTTTCTTTTCTTTCTTTCTTTTTTTTTTCTTCCTCTTCACTTCCATGCTCTTTCTTCCCCTTTTCCTCTCTCTCTCCTCTTCATCATCTTTTATTTAAAATGGTTTTGGCTTGGCTAATCCCTATGGATAGAAACTTAGCCGAGCAGGATATTGATTACCAAATATGGTCCTGCTGCTAAAGATGTTAGAGGAATGTGGCTTGTATTCTAAGCCTCCGGCCTCTGAATAAGCTGCCAAACAAATTAGGTCATTTTAACTTCTGGGCTTTTTTTTTTTTTTTTTTTTTACTAAGGATGCTGGAACTTTGATTTGGAACATGATGTTGATGTTATTTTAGTTCAGGTGGGAGGAGGGTATGAAGGCGAGGAGCAGGGAGTAGAGGAGACTCGGTTGAGCATGTTTTAGGACGCGACCTGCCAGCCCAGGTTGTAAAAGAGGCAAGCGCATTGTGTGGAGTCTCAGTTGATTCTGGAGTACCAGTGAAAGAGCTGGGGCATGGAATTCAGATGTGCAGCCTTACTATCTTGAGAAATAGAAGCTCCAGAGGACTACAGACAGTTCCCAGTATGCTCTTCTCATGTTACCCCCAGTGGCCTGGACCACAGTTACTCACATTGATGTGCTCTCAGGTTTAGGAAAACCACTTCTTCACAGGAAGGTTTGTAGAGTTTAGTGTCAGGGAGGACACCCTGAAATTGATGGCAAGTTGCTATAATGTGTTTCTGATGGGGTATGGTGTAAATGCACAAGTCCTTCCCCATCATACCTTTAAATGACAGTCAGGGACTTTGCTTGTTTCTCAGCAAAGACCACAGTTCTTAGGTCCATATTTGGAAATATTTATTCTGTTGTGATATTAGCTTTGATAGAGTGAAATGCTTTTAAGTGGAAGCTGGTGGAAGCAAATGCTGCTTCAGAATGCAGCTGGTTTTTTCCTTATATATGTTTCTGGCAAGATAATACTGAGGTTTCCCAAATTAAAAAAAAAAAAAAAAAAAAAAAGACCAGTTTAAGAAAAGTTTTTTGCTTAACAAATCAGATACCCCCTTTTCACTTTCTGGTGTCGGTTAGGTCTACACATGTGCATTCCTTTTTTATTTTCTTTCCCCTTTTACCAGCCAAAACTGGTTTCTTAGGTTGAATAAATCGGGCTCACAAAGAAATTCCACCCACTCCAAGTCATCTCTGGGTCAGGGCTCTGTGGCTTTTGCTGTACTTCCCTTGAGTACCTCTGTCTTCTTCCCCTTTCTCCCTCATTTCCTCTTACTGCCGTTTACCACCCAGTCACAGGTTCTTCCTTGCATATTTGGAGCAGAGCTGTGAAGTTCAGTGTCATTCATCCTGGTCTACAGAGTGAGAGAGTCTTACTCATTTCTTGTGGAAATGGCTCTTGTTTTTCTTCAAGCTAATTAAGAATAAGAAGGGGGTTGAGGCTCTCAGGCCCATATGTGTACATTCAGAACACTAACTGGAAAACCTATATTCTTAGGATGCTGATTTTCAGGACTGCAGTCCCTTTCTAGAATATACTATACAAACAAACATGGGACCTGAATCTATTTTGGATGCACACTCATGCACTATACTGGAATGTCTTTTTTACACCATTGTTGGGGTCCAGAATTCGTGGCATTTGACACAGTTATTGTGAGGTTCTTTTTTAAGATCAGTAATGAAGGCATTCTTGAGTGGGGAGGGGATGTCCAAAATAGACTTTTTTCTTAAATCTCGTCTCTTATACTGTTTGTGATTTATTTTGTTGAATATGATTTGTTTTAGATAAATTTCAGTAATAGGGTCAGGGGTAATGTAAATTACTGTTACCTCTTTGGCTTATATAATCATTTGTCTCTCCATGTAGGTAGTAAGGCTTCACCACATCAAGACATTCAGATCTTACATAAATTTATAAGCTAACTGGAATCAAATTAAACTAATTATATTGAATCTTTTTTGTTTTTTTTTTTGCTGCCGGCCGATATGGGGATCTGAACCCTTGCCCTTGGTATTATAGCACTGCGCTCTAACCAACTGAGCTAACTGGCCAGCCCTAAATTGAAATCTTACAATTCTTTTAAATCCTGTCTTCTGAGCAATGCACAATACTTGTATTACCTTTATAAAGCTCTGCAGTTAGAAAGGGATGGGAATATTCTTCTCCATTTATAGTTAGTGAAACTAAAAGCATTAAAGAATTACGTGGTTTTAAGTCACTTAAATAGAACACTCGTCAGAGCCCAGGCCTCTTAGAATTTCAGGTGTCAGACTCAAGTATCGTACAGTATTTTACATTAATTATTTTATTTAATTGGTAGCCATTTATAAAAATTTTTACTGTGCTAGGAATTTGCTGATCCACATTTTAAATCTTGAACTAGAAGGTTTTTGTCCAAGAAGAAAAGGCATAGTTGAAAATCCATGTAACAAGATTTTTAAATCTAGTAAACTAAATCCCTCTGACTTTCTGGGCACATATTGTGAGTTTTCTTGTATTCCGTGTAAGCAGTGAGAATGGGAGCTCTTTCTGACCTTCTTTCCTCATAGTCCAGGGTTTACTGGTATGTTTATTTTGTCACCATTCCGGTTTGACTCTAAGGAAATGAAAACCTCTTCCATTTGTTCTTTATTTCTAAAGGGCATCCGCTTCGATCCTGAAATTCCGCAAACACTACGACTAGAGTTTGCTAAGGCAAACACGAAGATGGCCAAGAACAAACTAGTAGGGACTCCAAACCCCAGTACTCCTCTGCCCAACACTGTACCTCAGTTCATTGCCAGAGAGCCATGTAAGTTGATCTACTATTCCTTTTGGGGGAAAAAAATTATGTATTGTTCATATGCTTATGTGCGATCACACCACAGGACACAGAGCTGGCTGAGTCTCACTTTCCATGTCTGTGAAGAGGCTGCCTTTTCTTGCTGTCTGAATTCCAGTGCAGCATCTTGTTGGTGATTGGCTGTCCCAAAAGATGGCTCAAGTTGAGCAGAAGCATAAGTTCAAAATTTTTTTTGATGTTCTGTAGATTTCCTTACTGTGATATTGATCATTGCAAGTATGCCCTCACTTGCCTTCTGCTATATACCCTTCTAGATTCCCCCATCCTTGGATGTGAAAGCTGGTTCTTACCATTCACTTTTTACTCCATTGTTGAAGGATATCAGTTCTGTGGCTTCAGAAAAATAGGATATTAAAAGTGAAAGAAGCAGATCTTAGGAAGTTGGTTCTATTTTTGAGAAAAATTTAGCCATAACTCTAGGGAGAAAAGTAAACACACACAAAGAATGTATATATTGGAACAATCAGTTGTAGCAAACTAATATCAGTAAAGCTTTAAGGAAATTTTGGGCTTCCCATTAATTGGGTAAGGACACTTGCCAATTGTCAAACAAGTGTTTTATCCCACATTAATGAGCTTCTTGCATTAAATGTCCAGACTACAATTTCTGCCTTTGAATAACTTAAAAATGTTGTCTTAATTTTTTTTCTAAGTTCAATGAGTGGGAGAAGAGAGGTGTGAGATAGGGCATTGAAAGAAGCCCAAGTGACTTGCAGTTATTTTGGAATATTTCTGTTCTGTTGTTCTTGATCTTTACAAACCATGATGGTGATCTTCTTCCTGCTTTCCCCAACAATACACTTCAACTCTTCCTATTGAAATTGAAATGCACGTGAGTTCCTTGCTCCCCCCATGTCATATGTAGTCAGAGTTAATCAGGTTATTATGGAACTTACAGTCATTTTGTAGCTCAGTCACTTTTGAAAAAGCTATTTCTTGTCAATGGAAACTGATAGGTAAGAGTTTCTCCTCCAGTATGTTCTAAAATAAAGTTTTCTATGAAGCCAAAGTCATACTAGAGGGAAAAAATTGTTTTGCCCTTTCAAGTCCTAGGGAAACTTGAAACTTTTGTTTATTTGGGAAGAAAATCTAAAATTTCTCCTCCAGTATGTTCTAAAATAAAGTTTTCTATGAAGCCAAAGTCATACTAGAGGGAAAAAATTATTTTGCCCTTTCAAGTCCTAGGGAAACTTGAAACTTTTGTTTATTTGGGAAGAAAATCTAAACAAAAGATTCTCTGCAGTATGGGAAGATATAGGGACATTCTTTATATAATTCTTTATCCTTACAGCATCTAGCTCAGTGCTTTGTATATATTTAATATTTATTACAAAGTAGATAAACCGAGATTTGAATTTAGCTATTTGTAGATTTATAGAAGCATTTGTACATCTCTTTATTTCTCTCTCAGATTTCTTCTCTCTTGATCAAGGCATCAGAAATGAGTATTTTTAGGATGCCTTGATTTAGAGATAAACTAGGGTATTTTAATGAATTTGCCTGCCTCAGATCTCAGAGTCCTTTTTGAAAAGACTAATGAATTAATCTTTTATAGTATTATAGGAAGTGTGATGCTGGTGATACTTAAACTTTATTCTTTCAATTCTTTGCTGAATGCTTTTTTTTTCTTTTTTCTTTTTTTGTGGCGGCTGGCCAGTTCAGGGATTGAACCCTAGACCTTGGTGTGATCAATACCACATTATAACCAACTGAGCTAACTGGCCAGCCTGTCTTTACAGAAATGTACGTTTCTGTATGAATGCTTTTCTTTTCCAGACCTCAAAACTTTTTCTGAATTTGCTATCAATAGCCCTATGAAATAGGTAGCTAGGAAAGTGGTAGCCAGTTCACAACAGGATATACAAAAGCAACAGAGATGAACAGGGACACCCATAAGTCCCTGAAGTTACAGGAGAATTTAGAACTCCACTCTAGCCAGCTCTGCTTAACTCCCTTCACTGTGTACGGAACAGCTCAAAAATGGTCGCATAGTTTCCATGGCATAGTCAAAACTTGCCCGCTGCTCATAGCAAAACAAACTTGAAGTTAAAAAAAGAAAACAAGCCAAACAGCCAAAAGTGTATTCTTGAGAAAATAACAGTTAGCATGATGTGTTTAAATATAGCTCCTTTTTACGACACAGGGGCCTGATGAACAGCAACTCCACTGTGATTCAGAGAGAGCTTTATCATCCATTCCCGTTTTCTCTGAGGATTGTGAACTTCCTTGTCACGTAAACAGAGTCATTGCCTTCCTGGAAGCACACTGCAGACTGTGAACACTGTGGTGGGTCTAGACTTGCAAATCAAGTTGTATTGTGTCCCTTATTGTTTCGTGAGGTGGTCAGTTTAACCACCCGTTGGGTGTGGACTATGATGCAGTTATAGAATTTTGGGGTTGGAAAAGCCCTGAAGGCTTCTTGGTTGTAGGCCATGAGAGGTTTTCATAAATGCTTCTTTCTGTTAATGTTTTTGTATGGTAGTGTCTGAAAAGCACTCATTGCCATCACTACAAGAAGAATGTTCTATGATTTGATTATACAACAAACATTTACTTGAACTCTCAATTCTCAATAAATTTCTGTTGAACTTAAATGACCACCCAGTGTGCTAGACACTGAGCAAGAAGGAAACTGTGGTTGCAGCCTTAAAAGATCTGTCAGTCCGGGGAATTGACGGCAGTCAAAGCTCTCTGAAAAACTTGGCCCCATATAAAGGACAAAGGAAATTCTGCAGCTTAGTCTGGCTTATCCCAAATCAGACTGCCTTATTTGCTGAGCACCTACTCTGTTTGTGCCAGGCATGAAGAATGAGAAAACCAGATACTGCTACTTGCCAGGGTAGATGGTGGTCTGCTGTGGAGAACTGTGGCTTTAAACTGGGAGATGTCAGTGAGAGTTCTGGTTCTGCCAGTTATTGACAAGCTTCGTGACCATTAAGAAAAATATTTAAGCTGGCTGGTTAGGTCAGTTGGTTAGAGCATGGCGCTGATAACACCAAGGTCCAGGGTTTAATCCCTGTACTGGCCATCAAAAAAAAAACAAACTTTGTTGCGCTCCTGTTCCTTCAGCTGTAAAATGGGAATACTTTCTTTACGTGATTATTATAAGACCTAAATAAAACAATATTACAGGATTGCATTGAAGATTAAATAAGTGTAATATACGTTGAGTACTAGGCAAATGTAAAGTGCAATCCTAATGTTTAAAGAAAAGCATTAGGTTGCCTATTTTTCCTAGTAGAGAAGATATTGATCTTCTGAGGTGACATCATAGTGTGGCTGTAGCCAACTCTCTTTGCAAGTTAGGAGAAAAGATGAATGAAATTCACATACAATCCCAGGAAAGTAGTATACCTTCCTAGCTAAATTTTCATTAATAGGGTTATTAATTTGAGCTTTTTCTTCTTTTACTCCCTTGAATGTAATAAAGTTTGGAAAAAGCATTGAGAAAGTAGGAAATAAGATGTGGAAAAATGAGTTATGGAAAATTCTAGATTTTGCATTAGGTTGTACAGAAAAGTAATATTCTGTAGTGTGGGAACCCTGCCTTAGAGATGAAAAAGGGACAAATCACCATCTCTAATTTTTGTTTTCCACATCTGTAAAATGATGATACTGTGTGCCAGACACTGCTAAGCATCTTACATGAACTGTCTCATTTGATTCTCAGTAGCACTATTTTATAGTTGAAGAAACAGGGGACTAGGAAGGTCTAGTACCTTTCTTGAGGTTACACAGTCATCAAGCGTTATGGGCTGAACTGTGTCCCCCAAAATTCATATGTTGATGTTCCCAACCCCCAGTATCTGAAAAGGTAACCATATTTGGAAAGATGCGATTAAGTTCAATGAGGCCATTAGGGTACGGCCCTAATCCAAAACGACTGGTGTCCTTATAAGAAGAAAAAGGTACATCAGGTACATATGCACACAGAGAAGGCTGCGTGAGGACGTAGGAGAAGGCAGCCGTCTGCAAGCCAAGGAGAGAGGCCTCAGGAGAAACCAAACCTGCCAACACTTTAGTCTTGGACCTCAACTTCCAGTCTCTAGAGCTGTGTGAAAATAAATTTCTATTGTTTAAGCTACCCAGTCTGTGGTATTTTGTTATGGTAGCTCTGGTAAATTAATATATCAAATGATAGAGCCTGGATTTAAAATCTGGCCTGTCATTTACTTGTTTTGTAAATGACTAAACTTGGTTTAGTTTCTTAACGTCTATCTCAGTTTTCTCAGCTATAAAATGGCAATCATAATGGTGCCTACCCATAGTGTTCTGTGGGTTAGATTAATAATAATGTACGTAAAAGTTAGAAAAGGGCCACATAGGCACTACTTGGTGACTGTTGATGTGTCGTGTATGTTTGTGTGCCAATTGTTCCTCGTAATTGAGACCTGTGGTTTTCTTCATTTGTGTACATAGGTGCACGTCTAGCACCTAGAAGTACATGTGGAATTTTTTTTTAAGATGCCACAGATTTATTTTCATACTTTTTAATTTGCTCATAATTGCCTTATTCCCAGCAATCGTAGAGGGAGGTGTACCTCAGGGAGCTTTTTAAATTTATGCTGTTATTAAGGTATAATTGGGATTTGATAAAATGCACATATTTAAGACATCTAATTCAGTAAGTTTTGTCATAATACAAGGGTACTTCAGAAAGTTCATGGAAAAATAGAATTGAAAGATAATACGAGTCTTTCCGTGAAAACTTTTTGAAAGAGCCCTCGCACATGTGGAATTTAATTGAATAAATACTCTTTTTTTTTTTTCCTTTTTGTCTTTTTTCGTGACCGGTAACGAGATCGCAACCCTCGGTGTTGCATCCGTACTGCGACCGGCAACAGGATTGCAACCGTCGGTGTCGCGCCTGCACCACACTCAACCAGTTCCTTTGTGTCTTTTTTCGTGACCGGTAACGAGATCGCAACCCTCGGTGTTGCATCTGTACTGCGACCGGCAACAGGATTGCAACCGTCGGTGTCGCGCCTGCACCACACTCAACCAGTGAGCGGACCGGTCTGTATATGGGATCCTAACGCTCGGCGGGAGCGCCGCCGTGCTCTCAAGCGCTGCACTCTACCAAGTGCGCCACCGGGCCGGCCCCTGAATAACTACTCTTGATGAGTTTATACTGTTTGCAGTTTACCTTATTGTAGTGCCCTTATAGGTGGAGGAAGCCAACACTTAATAAAGCCTTTATTCAGATTATTCAGATCCTCCTCTTTCAATTCAGTTTTTTTGAAACAAATATTAAAACAAATATCAAAAACAGAACTTTGCAGTAATCAAAATTTCTGTTTTCCAACCCCTAGGATTCCTATTGTATGGGTCTGGACTAGGACTTAGGCTTTGTATTTTTAAAAGGTCTTTAGGTGATTCGATGCACATTTAACTTTGAGGATCAGCAGTAGATCAAGGAGTTGTAAAGTTACGTTCTCTCATTCCTGCTCATACTCTCTTCTCCCCTGCACCTTCTCTCCTATATCCCTCCCCCTTCTGAGCAAAAGCGTGCTGTATTAAATTGGTTTTCTTAAATATCTGGTTAGCACATAACCCTTTGGTGAATAATAATCAGATCACTTCCTTGTTTGCCTGCCACACCCCTGGAATTTTCCATTTATCCAGTACTGACCCGGGCTATCTGAAAGTGAGTTCTCTCATATCTGAAGAGCTTCTGTGAAAGTTGGGGAAAACTGTAAAATGTCTATCATGTGTTCTCCCCAGGGACCACACTCAGCAACTATGAAATCTCTTAACCTGCACTTCTGTGGGACAGGTGTCATCTAGGGCCTTGTCTGAAGCTCCCTGCGCCCATGGAACAGAGCCAAGGTGCCAGCGGTGTACAGCATGCACCACTGGAAAGACTCCAGATGTCCTTCTGATCCCATGCCTGTTCTGAAAACCTACAGGAGTGTCACTAATATGAGGTGCTGTTTATCCTATACCTGCTCTCCTTGAGTGGGATTGTTTAGAAAGACAGAGACTGGGCCTGAGGAATACCTCTAAGCTGGGCAGAAGGAACAGGAGGCAAGGAAAGACAGAAACTTGCAGGTGTGCTGAGGAGATGAGGGCAAGACTTTTTTTTTTTTTACTATGGAAAGCAACTTGCTTAGATTTTTGTGTTTCATAATTTAAATAATTTTATTTTTTTATGATGATAAAAATTCTACATACTTCTTAGAGGGGGAAAAAAATTCCAGGCAGTCCAGAAAAATATAAAGAATAAAGTAAAAGTCATCAAATCCTATCACCCAGAGACAATTGCTATTAACATTTTGGTGTATTTCCTTCCACGCCTTTTAGTGTGCATATATTAAAAATGTATCTCTGTCTGTTTTTGAATTTTGAAATCATTTAAATAAATACTCTTTTTTTTTTTTCCTTTTTGTCTTTTTTCGTGACCGGTAACGAGATCGCAACCCTCGGTGTTGCATCCGTACTGCGACCGGCAACAGGATTGCAACCGTCGGTGTCGCGCCTGCACCACACTCAACCAGTGAGCGGACCGGTCTGTATATGGGATCCTAACGCTCGGCGGGGG
>NW_007727047.1:337044-339864 GCF_000696425.1 Galeopterus variegatus
GGGGTTGTTTGTTCGATTACAACATATGGCCATACAGTACTGTACTTACATAATTTCTCACTTACCTCTCGATTACCTTTCCATCCAGGACTGTACACCTAGAACATTAATTGTAAAGTGTCTTGATGTGAAAGATGAGAGTAGTGGTGAGGGCCTTAGGTCCAGACAGAGGAATATTTTCTAAATGAAAAATATTAACTGGTGGGGAGAAAATGGAGACTGTTGAGCATGGGAGTGTCACGATTTACTGAAGACTCCCTCCTGAAGCTCTAAGAAGCTTCCTTGGGGAGATAGGATCAGGAGCCAAACACCAGAAAAGCTCTTTTGTGTAGAGGGAGAAGTTGAGTAGTGGTGGTTAAGAAGGGACCTGCCCTGAAATTTCTTCTCGTTGTGTCCTGGAATGCCACTGGGAAGGTGCATTGGGAGGTGCATTTAGGAAAGCAAGCTTCCCACCCACCCTACTCTGAGGCTTTTGGGAAGAGGTGATAGTAAAAACACAAATCATTGCACCCCCTTTTCTTGTCCCTAGTGCCTGCTGGTGAGGGTCTTGATGAGAGGGGAGCATAAGTGTGAAGAAGAGGGTTGTGGAGGGAAAGGCTTTAGACAGTCAGAGTCGTTGAGAAATAGTAAAGGAAAGAGGCCAGGAGGTGGGTCACAGGGAGGAGAAGACAGGCATGTGGCTTCTAAGAGTAAAGATGAGGACATCAAAGTATGTATGGAAGCTGAGCTTGCAGGATTGAGCTCACTTAACTCACACACTCATTCCCTCTGAGGCAGCTCCCTTCTGTCCTTGCTGTGGACCGGTGAAGCTACCATAAATTATGTTCACTGAAATATGCCGTTCTGTGTATTTAGATTTCACAATGATTGGACAATTCATTAAGCATTCTCTGAACACCCTCACTCCCCCAAACCCCAACACCACTGGTGCCTGTTAGCCAGATTGTCCCATTAGAAAGACATTCCCAAGGGTCAGGACACAGTCTGCATATGTTTAAGAGTGCCAGGTACCAAGGTGCTTCCCTGGACATCCTGAGAAATAAAATCATAAAATAAAACTTCAGAAAACAAGGACAGCAAAATACTCTTATAAACCAGAGACCTAAACTAATGTTTATTTCCACATATATCCCACTCTGATAAATACAAGTGCAAAGCAAAATACTGTTTTTTTTTTTTTTTTAAGAAGGATCAAACGTTTACTTGGCCACACCAGTGTTCACAGCCCCCTCCACCTCTCTCCTCTATTTCATACCTGCGTACATTCATAGTGTTTGCTTAAGATGTATAATTTTAATAGTTTTTAATGAACAATATTATTAAAGTAATATTAGGCAGTGGATTTGCTAAGAATGGTTTCCAAATATAAATGTATCTTGTTTTATGTGGGAGGTAAATTATTGCAGCATAGTGTAGATCAACTAATCTGATCCAATTAATTTACATTATGATTTAATGTATAGCTTATCTTTGATTAGCAGTGGTTATTAACATTTGACTTTGAATTTGTTTCTTTATTAATCATTGATCAGCTATAAACAAAAGACTTAAGTACTCAGGAACTCAAATCTCTTTAGAAATCACAGAACTCTTTTGTAATGCAAATAACTGTCCCAGTTTGTGTTTTCTAAATCATGTTACCCGTTACCTCTGCAGAGAAATGAAAGAATAAAGGGAGTTAATTTACTGGAACAATCCAGAAGAAACAGGGAGCATAAACTTAATTCTTTTAAGGCCATGTGCTGTCCTTACTTGCTCATTATAAGGAAGATATTTCATACTTTGTTGTTAATTTTTGATGCAGACTTCTTGTTTTCTTCTCTTTTACTTTTTCATCCGCAGTAGCAATCCTCAAATAAAGAGATGCTTTTTCTTGTGCCGTACAGCAGCTCTAAAAGTGTGGTGCACCCAACCCTGGTTGGTCTCTGAGACCATTTTAAAGAGTCCAATAAGTCTAAACTATTTTTATGAAAATAGTTTGCCTTTCTCACTGTGTAGTGGTGGACACAGTTACTATTTTCATGAGAACAGTTTGCCTCTCTCACTATGTAATGATGGGCACAATTAAATACCTTAATACATTTCAAAACAATGGCGCCAGAATGTTGTAGTAATCATTGTGTTCTTCACTGCTTCACACTGTTTTAAAAAAATGCTGGTTTTACCTAAGAATGTCCTTGATAAAGAAGTAAAAATTAATTTTATTCAGTCTCAGCTCTTGAGTACAGGTCATTTTGTGATTTCATGTGACAAAATGAGGGGTATACACATAAAGCTGTTCTGCAATTGTCTAAGTTGTGAGATGAACTAGCTACTTTCTTCATGCCATTTTTACTTGAAACGTAAACTATGGTTATTCAGACTTGGATATTTGGCAGACTTTTTCTCAAATTAATGAGATAATCCTATCACTTCAACAAAAACAACAGACAGTATTTGTTGCCAATAATAAAATTCAGGTTTTAAAGCAAAAATTATAATTTTTGAAAACTTTTGTCTACTACGAGTTTGACAGCTTCTCAACAGACTGGTTACATTTTTAAAAGTTATTATTTTTAATTGCAAAATGACATAGGTCAATGTTTGGAAGATCAGCATAAGTCCTTGAACCAATATTTTCCAAATAACCGATGTACCATATTACAAAATTATGCATGAGTAAAATGTTCATCTAAAATACATAATGGGGGCCGGCCCGGTGGCGCACTGCTATAGTGCGCCGCTTGGGAGCGCGGCGGCGCTCCTGCCAAGGGTTCAGATCCCACATACAGACCAGCCACTCACTGGCTGGGCGAGGTGCGGGCGCAACACCGAGGGTTG
>NW_007727047.1:339960-347628 GCF_000696425.1 Galeopterus variegatus
CCGGTCCCGGTCCGGTACGGGTGCGACACTGAGGGTTGCGATCCGTTGCCGGTCACGAAAAAAGACAAAAAAAAAAGGAAAAAAAATAAAATAAAATACATAATGGGGGGCCGGCCTGTGGCTCACTTGGGAGAGTGTGGTGCTGATAACACCAAGGCCACGGGTTTGGATCCCATATAGGGATGGCCAGTTTGCTCACTGGGTGAGCGTGGTGCTGACAACACCAAGTCAAGAGTTAAGATCCCCTTACCGGTCATCTTTTTAAAAAATTAAAAAATAGGGCCGGCCCCATGACGCACTTGGGAGAGTGCAGCGCTTGGGAGTGCAGAGGCGCTCCCACTGCGGGTTTGGATCCTATATAGGGATGGCCGGTGTGCTCACTGGCTGAGCGCGGTGCGGGTGACACCAAGCCAAGGGTTGCGATCCCCTTACCGGTCACAAAAACGACAAAACAAATAAAAATAAAAATAAAAAATAAAATACATAATGGGACTATGGTTTTTAATGTAATAAAATACGAGAACTCATTGATAAGGTTTCTGATTTCATATTGCAACAAATCTTTAAGAACTACCCCTTTTCAAGTATTGGTATAATATCAAAGATTAATATTCATGATTTCCTGTAAAGGATATTAAAATATTACTCCCCTTTTTTTTTTGTCTTTTTTTTTTTTTACTGACCAGTAAGGGGATCGCAACCCTCGGTGTTGCACCCGCACCGCGCTCAGCCAGTGAGTGGGAACTGGTCTCCACATGGGATCCGAACCCTCGGCGGGAGCGCCGCCACACTCCCAAGCGGCGCACTCTCCAGTGTGCCACCGGGCCGGCCCTAAAATATTACTCCCTTGATCAGCTAGCTACATATCTCTGTGAGTCCATATTTTTTTCATATACTACAGCCAAGACAATATATTGTAAAAAATTTAATTAGAAGCAGATAAGAGAATCCAAAGAGATTTGCAAAAATGTAGAACTAAAGATTTTCTTCTTTGTTTTGGAATATGTAGTTTTTCATAAAAATACCTATTTACATTAACATGTAATTAATTTGTTTTTCTTAATGAATTTATAAACATTTTAACTTAAAAAAAATTTCCGTGTGCTAAATATCAGTTATAACCCACACAAACAAAAGGTCTTTGGGGTCATTGATAGTTACTACAAGTGTAAAGGTGTCTTGAAGCCAAAGTTTAAAAACCACTTGTCTTGTTCCTGGCTGAATAGAGTGGTCATGGAAATCTGCACTAGATTTGGGGCAGGTGATTAATTTGGCAACAGCAGCTAAAGTCATTCAGAGCTAGACTGGAGGAAAACAAGCCCACCCCTCACCTCCATTGTGCCTGGGACCCTGCAAGCTTATGTGTCACCCTCTGCTTTAAGGAAAGACTTCTACTTCTGCTATTTTTTCTCTAGAAACCAACCCAAGAATAACTGGTTGTTTGAGGAGTTGGATAACATACCATCCATTCATTCTCAGAGAGCCTCCTTGGGGGAATAGACCCAGATCGAGTGCCTTTCAAAATTCTTCCCGACCACACCACCACTTCCATTACCAAATGTAATACAAGCTTATTTCAAGAAGCTTAAAAATTAAACATAAAATATTTCTAAAATATTTTTTTACATACAAAGACATTTTAACATAATTTTTAAAATATACAAGTATATTTACAAGTATATATACAAGTATATAGTTTTCCTTGTGTTCATTGACTTGATCATGATATAACTACTATTTTTATTTAACATAATATCTGTATATTTTAAAAATTGAATACAGAAGGTTATGTTATTCACCTAGAGATAAGTATTTTAACATTTTGAGTGAATAGCTATGCAAATATTTACATATAGGTATTTATATGAATGGGATTGTACATTACATTGCTACTCTGATATCTGCTTTTATTCTTAGCTCTAGCCCTCATGTTATTGCATACCAATAAATATATAGCTGATCAATAACAGAATACCATGTAATCAAAGCTCTTTTCCTTTAGGAAAAGATTGGCAGGTGTGATGATGGTTGCTTGTTGCTTGGAGAGTAAAAGAAGTGGAAAATCTTGGGCATAAGGGGTAATGTAATCTGCAAGTTCAGGTCCCTTATCATCTCCTTTTCGTTCTGCAGTATGTGTAGCCACTAGGATCTTAGCTAACTTGGAAATGATGGAGAAGTGTCTCTACTTGAACAAAATAATTTAATTAGTGGATGAAGGTGGAGGAGTGTCTTTGTCTTTTCATTAAATATCCCTCAGAAGGCCAAGGAGATCAAGCTGGTCAAACATTAACAGCTCTGTACAGAAAATTATGGTGAGTTCTGTTCTAATTTTCTCACTTGAGTTTAGCAAACATTTGAGGGGAGGTGAGAGATTAAAAAGCTGAATAAGATACAGTTCTGCTGTCAAAGTGTTTACACTGTAGTACAGGAAACAGGCCTGTAAAGGACTGTAGTATAAGGCAGAGCAAGTGCTAACGTGAAGTTATAGGGAACGCTGTGTGCAAATGATAAAGTGGATAATTATAGGAAGAATGGGAAAAGACCTCCTGGAATTCTTTTAACCTGTTAGCATAAGATGAGAAAGATTTCAGTAAGCAGAGAATGTGCAAAAGTGTCTACAGACTGAAGGAGCGGCCAGTGTGAGGATCAAAACTGAACGTTAGGAGGGGATCACAAAAGAGCTCGTGGTCTGGTGAAGATGAAGAGGTGCCCATAAGGAAATAGAAAGTGACAATACTGGACAGAGATATTGTGCCAGATCTGGGAAATCTTCAGAAAGCAGGTGAAAGATTTTGTTCTGTGAACAGGAAGAAACCGTTTTAGGATTTTTACTCCATCACAGAGCACATCTCACCAGCATGCTGCTTTAGTCATCTCAGAGAAGCATTGACAGAATAAGCAGACTCTGATAAAGGAGTATGGAGGCTTTTTTGATTTTTTTTTTTAATTTATTTTTTATTTTTATTTTGTTGCTTTAAATGACACACATTTATTATGTCACAGATTCTGTATGTCAGAATTCCAGGCACATGTTAGCTGGGTCTTCTCATAGTCTCACAAGGCTGAAATGTGTTGGCTGGGCTGCGATTTCATCTGATGTTCATCCGTAACCACGTGGTTTTGGCAGATTTCAGGACCTTGAGGTTTTAGGCAATCAGCTAAGAATATGATTTTTTAAGCTGTCATTTAATTGAGTCACTGTCATTGCCGAATACAGGCACATACATACATTATTGCTAACCCCTCATGACAAGTGTAAGGCAGGGTTTGACAGAGTGCAGAGAGAGAGGAATGCTGCCCCCCTTCCCCCAATGAGCAGAGAAAGATAATTTTGTTCTGGCAATATTGCCTACCCATTGTCTCTCACCCCGAAGTCAATTTAGTTGGAAAGGAAAACCTTTATTTAAAAGTCCCTACCTTGTGACTTTGAGGAAGAAGGCAGGGCATGTTTGATAACAAAGAGTTGGTGAAAACATTCCCTGGATAACTTAAATCACCTACAGTTTGGGACCCCTATCTCATGGAGTCAGTGCCCTTGTGGTGATTTTACAGAGGAAACCTGTTTTTATTTAAAGCCACAGTACAGAAGAGATTGTTGTCTCCATGGTTTGTGTTTCATTTTTGGTTATGCATTGGGTATGTCTCACTCTGTTCCTCTATCTCATGTTTTCAAATATACCAAAATATAGAAAGAATATTATATTCAATCCTAGAAATCCATCATGTATAGTTAACAGTTATCAAGATTTTGCCACAGCTTACTTTTTTAAGTCACTTCTTTTTCCACTGCCGCCTCTTCATTTTTCTTTTTACAATTGAATTGTTCATATAAGATCAATATATTACATTTAGCTATGTCTTATGTGTCTTTAATCCAGAGCAGTCTCCCTTTCCCCAGTAGTGGTTTTTGTGCCATTGATTTGTTGAAGAAAAGCACCAACCTTCCTTGGAAAAGATTCTCATTCTGGGTTTATCCATTTTCTTCCTTTAAGTATATCCCTTTGCTTATTTCTATGTCCCCTCTGTTTACTATAAATTTAAGGCATGATTAGGTTTGAAAGGTTTGGTTAAATTCAGGTTTCCCTTTTTGGGCAAGAATACATCATAGGTGGTACCGTGTACTTCATATGGCATCCTATACAAAGTAACTATGATGATGCTAAGGATTCAGGTAGAAATGGTGTAATACCTCTGTTGTAATGTCCCTGTCAATTTCATTTTAATGGTTTCATCCATTAATTCTTTCCCCTTTACTTCATTAAGGGTTGAAAAATAGTGATTTTTCTAATTCTGTTTGTTTACCCTGAAATACAATTCATGAAAAAGAGCAGGATAAATGCTTAATTCTTTCTCTTTTATTGTGAATTTTCAGAATAAGAGATTGGTGATAGTTATCTCCATTGGCGATCACTATTTTGTGTGTGTTTTTGTTTGTTGCTATGTTGTTTTAACTATTTTTTTCTTTCCCTTCTCCTGTGTTTATCATCATAGACTCATGTGTCTTTATATTATGAAGGTGTTGCCATGTATTGCAGTCATTATTCATTCTGTTGCCCAGGGGCAGGGGAATGGTGGCATCTTTTTGATGGAAGGAAATAACCAGGACTGCCTCAGTGGGCAGAGTTTTGGAATGTTCATCACTCATGGGAGCGATGGGTCTCACTGCCAAGTGGTTCAGAACTGGTACAGTGTGCTTCCTCAAGTGCCCAGTTTTATCTACAGGAAAGGCCATTTCTACATTTCTTTGCTGAAGATAAGATTTTTAGAAAGGACATACATTTTTCTAAAAATTTAGATTTCTTAATTAGGAACCACAGTGGAACACAATTTGTTATTTTGTCAAGTACAATTTGTTATTTTCTTCTTAATTTTCAGGCTACATCAGCAGAAGAGTAGTGAAAAATAGTTACTCAGGTCCAGTAATTTCCCCCAACAAAATTAAACTAAAAGTGGAAAGGTGGGACATGTAACAGCCAGAATGTTCATCAAAAAGAAATGAAATTTATCTCATAAAAGGAGTGTCTTTGCATGTAAAATAAACATAAAACAGACTGAGCAATGATATTCACTAGATGCTTTAAAATAAGCTTAAGGGGCAGAAAGTTAAATATTTAGATTAGTGTGAAATGTTAGCTTTGTAGCTGTGTGCCATTGATGGAGTATTCCTGGAACATGTCTTCTCTGCTTGTTTTAACACCTGACCTTGATCCCTGAAATAGAATGTATAGACAGGAAGACACTCAGTGATATGGTGGGTTTGTTTGACATTTTCTCTTTGTTTGTACAAACCCTTTAGTTGTTTTTTAATACTATTGAATATTTGGTGGCTTTCTAGAATGAGGAGAGTATGGATCTGTCATTCCATCATGATCTGTTTGGGTTCATTGACTTTTTCCCCAGAAGACCAGACACACTTGAGTCTGTGGTTGAATCTGATTTTTTCATCTTGTGTTTATGAAGAGTAGATTAATTCCTTCAGTAAGTACGGTGTCTGGTACAAAGATGGAACTTAGTAGGTACTTGATATGGGAATGCTTATTTCCCTGCCTCTCTCCCTCAATTGGGGTTATTCACTTATATGAAATTATTTTAAATTCCTCATTTAATTATGGTCATACAGTATTTGTCCTTCTGTGCCTGGTTTACTTCACTTAGTATGACGTCCTCCAGACTCATGCAGTCCATGTTGTTGCAAAAGGCAGGATTTCCTCTTTTTTTAGGGATGAATAATATTCCATTGTATGTATACACCACATTTTCTTTATCCATTCCTCTGTTGATGGACATTACGTTGCTTCCATATCTTGGCTATTATGAATAATGCTACAATGAACATGGGAGTATAGATATCTCCTCCATCCTAATTTCAATTCCTTATACTTAAAAATTTGCTAAGAGGGTAGATCTTATGTTAAGTGTTCTTACCACACACAACCTCAAAAAGATACATAAATAAAGTGGATAGGATGGGGGAGGTTAGGGAGATGTTGGTAAAAAGATCTACTGTACAATACAGTGACCATAGTTAGTAACAGTGTATCTTATGTTAAGTGTTCTTACCACACACAACCTCAAAAAGATACATAAATAAAGTGGATAGGATGGGGGAGGTTGGGGAGATGTTGGTAAAAAGATCTACTGTACAATACAGTGACCATAGTTAGTAACAGTGTATCGTGTACTTGAAAATTGCTGAGAGAGTAGATTTTAAAAGTTCTCAGCAGAAAAAGCATAAGTATATGAGGTAATACATATGTTAATTAGCTTGATTTAGCCATTCCACGTATATACAATTTTTATTTGCCAATTAAAAAAAGGAGGATGGGGGGGCCGGCCCGGTGGCGCACTCGGTAGAGTGCGGCACTTGGGAGTGCGGCGGCGCTCCCGCCAAGGGTTCGGATCCCGTTGCCGGTCACGGTACGGGCGCGACACCGAGGGTTGTGATCCCGTTACTGGTCATGAAAAAAAGACAAAAAGGAAAAAAAAAATGAGGATGGGAAGAAACTTTTGAAGGTGATGGGTATATTTATGGTATTATTTATGACGATGATTTCATGGGTGTATACCTATCACCAAGCTCATCAGGTTGTGTACATTAAATATGTACAGCTTTTTGTATGTCATTCATACTTTAATAAAGTAGTTTTAAAATAAATATTTGTGGGCCAGCCCGGTGGCGCACTGCTATAGTGCACCGCTTGGGAAGCGTGGCGGCGCTCCCGCCGAGGGTTCCACATGCAGACCGGTTCCCGCTCACTGGCTGAGCGAGGCGCGGGAGCAACGCCGAGGGCTGCGATCCCGTTGCCGGTCCCGGTCCGGTACGGGGGCGACACTGAGGGTTGCGATCCGTTGCCGGACACAGAAAAAGACAAAAAAAAATAATAATAATAAATAAATAAATAAATATTTGTCTTTCTGATAGGCAGAAATGGCATGGCATTTTAACGTTTTATTAATAAAGTTTTTGTCATATTCTCATTTAATTTGAGAGTGGTATTTCCCAATCATTTGTCCCTTTCTTATTTTCTTTACTCTGATATGTCTGTAAGAACAGTGCTTTATTGACTACTTTGTTATTTCCAATGGATAATTTCTTCATCATTTGTTTGAAGGAGAAGCTGTTGGTTTTGTGTTTCCTTTTTTCCTCCCCCTCAAAATTGATAATATGAGCATCCCTCACAGCTGCTGGTTTCTCTAAATAATGATGAAATTTCTGTTCTGCTTGACTTCACTGGGCTTTAATGGCAATAAAATGACATAATGTGCTTTAAGCACTACATAATGGCTCATCGCAAACGGATCTACTGTACCAGGAGGGCTTGAAGCCCAAGGCTTAAAGCAACTTTATTTGGAGCTTCTTTTGGGTGCAGTTCCTCTAGAAATACAGTGTACAGTAAGGGTGAGCACACTGCAGGGGAGGAGTTCCTCAAAATTTTTACCATAAAGATAGTAAGTCTAACCTTAATATTTTCATTTCCTACTCCTGGGCTTTTGCAAAGTTCATAAATTGTGTTACACTTAGTATAGACACATTTAGTGATATCATAACTGTCTCTTTAACATGTTAATTTCGGGCCGGCCCGGTGGCGCACTGCTGCAGTGCTCCGCTTGGGAGCGTGGCGGTGCTCCCGCCGAGGGTTCGGATCCCACATACATACCGGCCGCTCC
>NW_007727047.1:347652-354893 GCF_000696425.1 Galeopterus variegatus
GGTACGGGCGCGACACTGAGGGTTGCGATCCGTTGCTGGTCATGAAAAAAGACAAAAAGGAAAAAAAAAAAAAACATGTTAATTTCTGGTGTGTGGGGAAATAATCAAATAGCCAAGAGGATAGACAAGAAAAGTGAGTTTACAGGTTGGTATCTTGCTTTAAAAAACGTGTTACTTTTTTTTTTTTTTTTTTTTTTTTTTTTTTTTTTCCTGATTTTGACGCTTTTAACCTGGCTTTTTATTAAGTGTTGCCCATTTTTACTTTTAGCTTTTTGTTATGGAAACTTCCAAACATATAAAAATAGAGAGATTTGGGGCATAATGTTTTGTTGTTTTTAAGTCTGTTTGAATCAAGGTCCAAATCTATACCATCTTTGCATTTGGTTGGTCTCTTATGTCTCTTACAGTAACTTAAATGTTCCTCTTCATTCTCTCTCCTTTTTTTACTTGCTGTTTATTTGTTGAGCAACCCAAAATGTTTGTCATATAATTTCCAATAATGTGGATGTTGCTGATTGGCATCTCTGTGGTATTGTTTAGCATGTTCCTGTTTCTGTATTTTCTCTAAATTAGTAGTTATAATAATCAAATTCAAATTAGATTCTTTTCTTTTGCAAAAATACTGGTAGTGTATATACTTCCATCGGGAGGCACATAGTGATTAGTTGTCTCTCTTTTTGTAAAGTTAACAGCCATTGGTGATCTTTATCAAGATCTACTAGTTAACTGCCCATTCCTTTCTATATTTGCTTATGCACTCATCTTTTGGTTATTTTAATGTATTTCATGATATTTTAAAAATATATATATTGGCCCCATGTAGCACTGTGTAAAGATTATAGCCAACAGCCATGTACCAGAGTATCCAAATTTTAATTTTCTTATTCAGTAGGTAAGGTATCTGAGGCTTAAGAAGATTTGTAGCTTTTCCCAGGGTCACACAGCTGTTCATTACAATACCTAGAATGCAAATATATGTCTTGCTTCAGTCTCATTCACAATACCAGTTTTTTTCTCTCCTTTTACCACAGCCCCAGGTAATTGCTCATCTTCATTTTGGAGAAATGATAGAGGAAGAAATAAAGAACGTAAGGTAAAAGATTAAAAGAAAGGAATTGAACAGTTAACATAGGAAGAATTTAAGACCCAAAAATGATTTCATGAACATTACCCAGTTTCCCTCTCATATTGATTCTCTGATGCTTGTCGAGATTCAGCCATTGACGATCATTACTTAGGCCTGCCAATTCACTGCCTAATCCTATGTGTTTTTGTAAATATACATTTGACCATGTCATTGGCTTTAGAATCTCAATTTTAAACTTTTTGCCAGTAAGATTTCTTTTTTTTGCAGCACCTTCTCCCATCCTCTTTAAAGACCATTATTAACACTATCTATAAAAAGTACCAAAGCTGGGACCCTATCAGAACATTCCAAATTTAGTCCATTATTTCATCTAAACATATCATTTTTCCTAGCATTTTTTTCTCAATTTATCAGTGGATATATTTATGAAGAAATTTAATCTAGATGTGTTTGATAAGCCTTGTCATTAAAAGTTATTTCAAAAGCCATTTTATTATATAATAAACATTTCTCAAACTTAAGTTCTTTTCCTAAAATAGCAATTTAACTTGATTCCAGCAAATAGTTACTGAAAGGTTGAGCTAAATTTTTAATGTAATAATTTTGAGTAGAAGTTAAATTTAGCAATTAACAGTCTCCCACTTCTAGTATAAATCCAAGTGAACTTTTAAAAGTCTAAAATATACTGGCCTCTCCCAAGACCTAGACTCTGATATTAACAAATGCCAAAAGAGATGTGCAGACAGGAAACTATGTGATTCTTTTTAAAAATGTTTTAAATCATACAATCATTTTTCCACTTGACCCTTCTCCTCACCGCCCCCGACACACACAATAAAAAGAATCTACAATAATCCTGTGGAAATTTTAGAAATATTTCTGTTTTTCTTCCCTACATCTACCTATTTATATATTTTGAGTGCTACCTGATATGGCAAACAGATGTAAATGGTGTCCTTTCAAAGTCTACTGACTTCCTCTCTGAAGTCATCTAAAATTCTGGAGCCATAATACAGACCATCAGATGAAAGTGTGAGACTTTATACTTGAGAAACATTAAGTACCTTAAAATGATTAAATGGAAGCACAAGAGCATTTTTTTCTGATTTCCAGACAATACTATTCCTTTACATGAATCAGTAACGAGTTTTTAGGTTAGGAAAATGAAAACTCCTTGAGGTGACCATAGGTAGGTTAATTCTAGTATAGAGATAGGTACTTGGTGGGGCCCAGACCAAAGGCCAGGTACGTTGCTGGTATCAGGACCCACCTAGGTAGAGCTCCCCCTCTGCTGATGATCACAGTTCTTCCATCTGGCTTTTCCTAGTTGCTCTGAGGCTTCCTAGCCTCTGGCTTCTTCTCTCTCAAATTCTCCCCTGAATACCTCTGCAGTGTATGAAAGAGTTCCTTGCCACTCATGTGAAATGTGTTGATTTATTTAGAAATATTTGATGTATTTAAATCCCAGATTAGTAGCAGTTATAACTGACATCCATTAAAAAGCCCTTTTTAATAGATAGGGATCCCCATAGTGACACAAGAAGAGCTCCCCTGCCCCTTGGATAGAGTCTTCTCCCCTTTAGAACAGCATGGAGGCCATTCATGTTCAGTACCTCTTCTCATCCCCAGCCACAGCCACTGATCTCCTCAAAAGCTACACTCCAACAGTACTCAGGTCTTGGGAGTCAATAATGTGCTCTCTCTGACTCCAGGCTTTTGCTTAGAGTGCCTGTTCCCTGGTCATAAATTCAATCCTTTGTCCTTCAGAAGTCACCTTAACTGTCTCTTCCTTTGTCAAGTTTGTCTAACTCTCCAGATGTGAGTTAATTGTACTATTGTGTTGGTTGATGCTATAGAATTGTATTTATTGCTTTAAAGAAAACCTGTCATACTGTCTTGAAATTGACAATTACTTCTCCATCTGTGTCTCTTAGCTCCTTGAGTAATAAAACTGGGGTTTGTGTAGTGTCAGACACATACTAGGTATTTAATAAGTATGTAGCCAAATTAATTAATTCTAGTCCTGCTTCGGCTCCTAACTGGCCAAAATCTATATATGCCGAGACTTCTGCTATTGACCTGTTTTTACTCCCTTAGCTTCAAGGAACAAGTCTAACCCCACTTTCACATGATAGCTCTTCAGAATCGAGATTTCTGGGGGATGGTTCCCCAGAAAGAACAGGATATGCCGGAAGGGGTGATTTCTTATACCTAGGCAGATGTACAGAAGAGCTGTTAGGAGGAGGACATTTTTCCTCCTGAAGAATGGTAGGCAGAGATCTTATAGTCTTTGTTTCAATGAGGGAAAGACGACAAAGGCAGTGGCATAGTACTGACTACATTTAAGTAGGACAGTAGGTGTAAGGCAAGTTCTTAAAAGTAAAAATGGTCCACTGAGATAAAATTTTGTAGCTCAGTTTCATTGTGATGACTTTGAAGGCTGGGAATCCCTGAAGTAGGCTCTTGGAACACACACAGCCTCAGGAAAACCTATTCCGAGTTTATGTGGCTACCCCTTGATTTAGATGAATTACATTCCAGGCAAAGGGAAGAACAGGTTTTAACGTTCAGTTGCAAGAAAGGACTTCATTCAGGAAATCATAACTAATTTTACCCAGCTAGAGGTGAGTTGATGGGAAGTGATGGATTTGGGAAGAAGGAAGGAAGGAGAAATGGAGATCCTTATTATAGTTAGTAGTTGTCAGAAGGTATTGGGATCTATTGGAGATCTGTAAGAATGGGAATTACATTATCAGAAAGAACTCAGCACTAGTTTTTAGAGGAGATATGGCTTTGTTTTAGGTATTTTCTCATCCAAAAAAATAAAGAGAATGATTAAAAATGCCTCACCAAGGCCGGCCCGGTGGCGCACTGGATAGTGCGCCGCTTGGGAAGCGCGGCGGCGCTCCCGCCCGAGGGTTCAGATCCCACATACAGACCGGTTCCCGCTCACTGGCTGAGCGAGGCGCGGGAGCAACACCGAGGGTTGCAATCCCGTTGCCGGTCCCCGGTCCGGTACGGGGGCAACACTGAGGGTTGCGATCCATTGCCGGACACGGAAAAAGACAATAGACACACACAAAAAAATGCCTCACCAAAAGTGCCAGGGTAGTGATTCTGGTAGCGCGCTGTAGCTCCGTCCTGCAAAGGGCATGCTTGCTCTTTTTCTCACATGTACTCAGGAAACTTTCCTGTCTTCTCTCCACCTCTGTTTCTTGCACCATTTGCCACTTTGGACCTGATTCTTATCTTAAAGATACTCTAGTGTGCGAATCAAATGTACCCTAAGAAAAAGAGCTCTTTCTGACAAAACCTTAAGATAAAGTATTGTAAACCCTCAGGCAGGCTGCTTATCCTACATTTGCAGCAGTCAGAGGAGTAGACAGACAGAACAGCCCTGGAAGCCAGGGTGCAGTCTTCCCCACCACGGGCCTTGCCCCAGCCGTGATCTAACAGCTACCCTGAGAACCCTTTTCTGGGGGTTCCGAGCCTCGTTCTGGATGGGTTTGTTCTTCTTTCCCCCGCAGTCACCAGTTCTCCACGTCTCTCAACTACGCTTTTCATTTCCATCTCTTTTCATCAGTTCTCATTAAAGATCCAGAGACAGTTCTTCAAACAGTTTCTCTTCCCTCTGAGACATTTGTAAACTACTGTCACGTCACCCACTATCTGGCCCACAGCCATTGATTACTTACACAGGCTAATCTTTGCATAATTTACCATCCAAGCCCCACTCTGTGTGTGCTTTGGGCTTTATGATTTGATTACCAGACGATTCCAGCCACAGCGTCCTGTGCTGGGCCTCAGCACTGTGTGAGAAAAGGAAAACTTGGAGGGGATCCAGCACAAGGAAAATGGTTCAAAGATTGGGAAGAGGAGTTAACTGTAAGAAAAGGATGAAGGAACTGGGTAGGTTTAGCTCTGAGAAGAATGGAGAGTAAGAGATTTGTTGAGAGAGGGCTGGCCATTAACTCTCTCCATTGATTAGAGCGTGGTGCTGATAGCGCCAAGGTCCAGGGTTCCATCCCTATACCAGCCAGCCACCAAAAAAAAGAAAAAGAAATGTCAGCTGAAAGAGCCATGTTGACAGAGAACAATCAGCAGTCCCTTTGCTTGCTTCCTTTTCCTAACAGCTACAATATTATCTATGAAATGAAGGTAATTCTAAAATTTGTCATCTTTGTTTAGTGATAGACTACGTGTGGGTTGTTACATTGCTTTCAGAGAGGTGGTCTAAGGTGCTCAAATAGCCTCTGCAATAGGATTTACTCCCTGTATTTTCTGTCCTTTGTCTGATTAGCTGTTAGGTTTTGCTGGCAAAGACACTGGGGAAGAGGGCTGAGGGGTTGTTGCGTGAACATGTAGGGTGGGGGAACTCCTGACAGCGTGTATGCCCAGTGGGCTCCAGGTGGGAAGCCCGGACATATCTGTTTCCGTGGTGGGTCATTAGTATTTACATAGTTCCAAGAACTGGTAAAACCTGTATGTTTGACCTTTGAGTATCTTCAAGAATGAGAACTTTTAAAATAATGATGATGATAACAATAGCAGCAGCTGTTATTCAAGGCATTCTGCTAAGCTGTTTATATTCATTATCTCATCTAATCTTCACATCAACCTGTTATGTAAATATAATTACTATCCTTATTTCAAAAAATGAGGAATCAAGCTCAGGGGAAGAGGACTGAGGGGTTGTTGCGTGAACATGTAGGGTGGGGGAACTCCTGACAGCGTGTATGCCCAGTGGGCTCCAGGTGAGAAGCCCGGACATATCTGTTTCCGTGGTGGGTCATTACATAGTTCCAAGAACTGGTAAAACCTGTATGTTTGACCTTTGAGTATCTTCAAGAATGAGAACTTTTATAATAATGATGATGATAACAATAGCAGCAGCTGTTATTCAAGGCATTCTGCTAAGCTGTTTATATTCATTATCTCATCTAATCTTCACATCAACCTGTTATGTAAATATAATTACTATCCTTATTTCAAAAAATGAGGAATCAAGCTCAGAGTTTAAAAAATGTGCCTAGGGTCACATTTGGTAAGCTGTCATCTGGGGTTCAAAGCCAAGTCTGTCTGGCCATAGAGCTCAACGTGTTTTTTTGTGTGTGTTAACAACTTTATTGAGATATAATTCACGTACCATACAGTCCACCCATTTAAGTTGTGCAATTCAGTGTTTTGAGGTATGCCATTAATTTTTTTAAGTTGTAGTAAAATGTATATGCTATAAAATTTGCCATTTTTAAGTGTACAATTCAGTGACATTAATTTCATTCACAGTGTTTTGCAACCATTACCCCTAACTGTTCCAAAACTTTTTCATCACCTCAAACAGAAACTAACCATTAAGGAGTAACCCCTGTTCCCACTTTCCTCCAGTCTCTGGTAGCCTCTAATCTACTTTCTGTCTCTGTGAATTTGTCTATTCCAGATATTTCATATAAGTGAAATCATGCAATGTTTGTCTTTTTGTGTCTGGCTTCTTTAGCATAACATTTTCCGGATTTATCCATGTCATAACATGTATCAGAACTTCATCCCTCTTTATGGCTGAATAATAATCCATGGCATGGATATACCATATCTGTTGGTGGACACTTGAGTTGTTTATACCTTTTGGCTATTGTGCAGAGCCTAAGTTTTAACTAGCATGTGCATAAGCTGAGGACCACCCCAGGACAGAATCTCCTGACTCCAGGCCTGAGTATCACAACAAGTTGCAGAGCACTGCATGTTGCACTAGCATTTTTATAGTATTTACAAAAGTAAGGCAGACCTGGGTTTTATAATACAGGCTTATCAAACATTAGTTATGGGATCTGGATCAAGTTATCAACCTCTCCAACCTTGGGTTTCTCAGTCTCTAAAGTGAAGGCTAGGCTGGCTGGTCAACTCACTTGGTTGGAGCATGGTACTGGTAACACCAAGGGCAAGGGTTGGGATCCCCTTACTGGCCAGCTGCCAAAAAAAAAAAAAAAAGGGGAAGCCCTACTCTTAAGTATTATTTTGAGACAAGTTGATAATAATTATTATTAAAATGGATTATTTGCTGGGGGTTAGGTATATTTTTACTGACATGAAATTTAACAAGGGGCCGGCCCGGTGGCGCACTGCTACAGTGCGCCGCTTGGGAGCGCGGTGGCGCTCC
>NW_007727047.1:355064-359907 GCF_000696425.1 Galeopterus variegatus
GGTTCCCGCTCACTGGCTGAGCAAGGTGTGGGAGCAACGCCGAGGGTTGCGATCCCGTTGCTGGTCCCGGTCCGGTGCAGGTGCAACACTGAGGGTTGCGATCCGTTGCCAGACATGAAAAAAGACAAAAAGGAAAAAAAAAAAATTTAACAAGTATAAAATTAAGAAAATCTTCAGTCTTCATATTTTAGTCTCTTATTGTTCATTTTTGTTACATTGGAAGAATAAGTGTTCTCATTTTTTTATTTCCCCCAGATGGCCCTTATATTTTTACCCCCTTTAAAAATATGACAGAAATAATACATGGTCATGGCAGAAACTCAGAAAGCATGGATGAGCACAAAAGAATATGCAAAATCCACTATCCAGCAATAATCACAATAGTATTATTGAATATGTATTCCATCACAGGGAGTTTTCTGAAACCTTTACTTATCCTATGAGAACAGGTACTGCTCTTTTTCTTCTTCCTCTTCTTCATCCTCCTTTTATCCTCTTCTTCTCCTCCTGATGAGGAAATTTGGTCTTAGGAGACATAACTTACCCAAGGTCACATAGCTGATAAATGGCAGACCAGGGGGCTCACACCTAGGTCGCCTACCAAAACATTATGCCAGTCCCCCAGGCAAAATGTGTGCATGTGTGTGTATATTAATGGAATCGTATTCTGTTTATTGCCCTGTAATTTTTTTTATTTTTCACTTACTGTTTTGTGCATATTTTTCTATATTTGTAAATATAGGTCTCTTACGTCACCGTTTTTCATTGCTGTAATAATATGGCATTTTATAGTTGTTTAACCAACCCCTAGACTTGAATGTTAAGGTCCCTATCCCCTCTTGTATTTGTAAAAAAGTTCATGTGACCATCTTCATATTGTTTAACCAGTTGCCAGTTCTAGATTTGGGGGAGACCTTGCCTTCACTGCAATGGTTTGGACACCCCCATGCTACACTAAAGCATTTGGCAGCTGACTTTGGGGAGGTAAAGAAACCCCAGAAACTTTCTGATTCCTGTGTGGGTCACCCATCAAAGCTCAGAAGTCATCCCAGAGTCAACCAGCCTTCCTGCTGACCATCATGCTCAGATCTCCCTGGTTGTGCTTCAGAGTGAACTGGAAAAAGATTCAGACTGACAGGCAACCTTTTAGAGTTTGAAAATAATATGTTCATCACAGACCAGTGATCCTTATGAGATAGAATTACTTATCGTTCCCCCAAATGAAGAAGCTCAGTTAAGCTCAACTGCTCTAGTTTTCTTTTATATTTCAGTGCTTCTAACAAGGTTGGGATGCTCTTTTCTCTTGAATGAACTCTGCCTGTCATTCACTTCCCAAGAATGAGTATAATCTTCAGGAATGAAAGGGTGGGAGGGGGAAGTTATTTACATTAGCATTGGCCAAGTTTTCATTGTTTATCTTACGGGAAAGTCAACAGTGTGACTATTAACCTCTTGCATAATTAAAATCTAGACTTTTGTTATGGTTCTTCTTAAACTTGTGGTTAAATCTTTCCAATTTTTGTAAGGCATAAGGATAGGGAGGGGGGGAAAGTAAATTAGGGCGGTTCAGGGGCAGGAGTGCACTGACTCCTGGAGCTGCTGTTGTAAGTTGGCAGACTTGCTACATACAGCCAGAGAGTGGATGGTAAGGGAAGTGGAGTGGAGCTCAGAGTCTCCAGAGGTAGTTGGCCAGTTTTGTTGAGTGAAGTTAAGTGGACCTTTTGATCAGATTACATTCCCTTGGCAAAGCTGGGCAGTGAGACTTCTTTCAAAGAAAGCTCTTTCAGGAAACACATGCACACGTTTTGCATGAGGGGACGGGATGTTTTGCATGCTTTGGTAGGCCAACCTAGATTTGAGTCCCCTGGTCTGCCACTTATCAGCTTTGTGTCCTTGGACAAGTCACTGTAACTTCTCTCAGGCCACATTCCCATCAAAGGAGGATGAGGACAAGGGAAGAAAGCTCTTTCAAAAAAAGTTCCTTTTGCTCTTAAATGAAGAGCAGTCTTCTTATTTTAAAAATAAGAAAGTAAATACCCATGTAAATTAACAAAGCTCTATCTTCTAGTGATCATAACTTATTCCTAGTAAAAGAAGCTGAACAGTATGCATGAAGCACAAAGGAACGAGGAAGAAACAGAGTTAAACATGAGAAGTGGCTGAGCCCGTACATTCCAAAGCACCACTCCCTGCTGCCTCCTCCAAGCAGGTATGGGCCCCAGATAATCTGATGAATCAAGGAATTTTCTTAAACTCAGGATAAATTTCCTATAGTATAGACAACAAACATTATTTACACTCCCAGATAGTATCCTCACCTCCTTTCCTATATTAGAGTCAGTTATCATTGTTATTGTTATTACAGTATGCACTTAACTATATGCATCTCAAATTCTTATTTAATTTTTATAATGAGGGTCTGGCCAGTTAGCTCACTTGAGAGAGTGTGGTGCTGGTAATACCAAGGTGAAGGGTTTGGATCCCTTTACCAGCCAGCTGCCCAAAATAATAATGGTAATAATAATGATTTTTATGATGAGCCTGTGTAATGTTTTTATCTGAGGAAACAGGCTCAGGTCAGATTGGCTAAGTTTTCCAAGGTTGCGCAGCTAGCAACATTTACAACTAAAGGACTTAAAGGGGAGAAACACTGGTTTGACTCTTACCACCACAGACAGCCATTCTGGCATTACCTCATGTACAATACTGACACAAGAAGGTCATTTGTTCCTTTCTTGTCTCTACCCTTTTCACTGGCCATTTGCTGACTCTCTAAATATTTCACAGCTCTTCAGGTACTTTTCAGATAACATATCACATCTTCCTTATAGCCTGCCACCGTGAAATTAACGAGGAATTCCATTTCCAAATAGTTTTTTTTCAAGTACAGTACATTCTTCTCCCCACGCCACCCGGGATCACCAAGATGCATTCAATTTGGTAGGTCTTTCTGTGGCGCAGTATCCTCGCCTCAGATTTGAGCTGGCGAAATAAAAGGTGATGTTATTCACTCAGTGTTTGGCGCACAGCAGGTGCTCGGTAAGTATTTGTTGGAGACATTGGTCAAAATGAGATAAAATTTGAAAGAGAGGGCCTGCCTGAGTTGACTTTGGAGACTGTGGGCTTTATTTATTCATTCTGGTTCCGAGCTGCATTTAACTTTCCCTAAGAGCTCGTTTAGTCTCTTTGTTATTCTTAACTGGAGAACGCCCAATTACTTCATCCATCTCGCGGCCTCGTGGTTCACATTCTCAGAAGGCATTTTTTTTCACTGCCGTCATAGAGTGGGCAGTAGAATAGAATTGTCCTTCGGTGGTAGTGTGGAACGTAAGTCACCTCTGAGAACATGGTGGGGCAGTGGTATGAAGGAAAGCAGCTCTCAGACAGCAGCAGATGTTTCTGGAAGTGGAATTTTGCTTTATCCTCAGTTTAATTAGAGGCTACCAGATTATAAAACAGAATGAGTCAAAGAAGAGTTTGGAGGGAGTGGAAAAGCAGGGCACTTTTGTGAGATTTCTACTTGTTAGCAACCTTGTTACCTGTGAAGAGACGTTCTGGGTCTACTAATGGTTTTGTTCCTGTAGGCTTTTCTTAGTGTGCAGTAATTGGCAGTATAAGACTTTTCATATTTAAGTATTGATTTCTAGCCTCCCTAAAACAGATGTTAAAACCTTAGCACGGAGAAGTATTTAGCAGCCTTCCCCACATATATCAGCATTGTGGTGCTGATAACGCCTGCTACTGATGAGTACATACTCAAGGAACTGTAGAACAAATGCTGTGGAATTTATTTTCAGGGCTAATACACTATAATTTTTGCTTGCCCACAGCCTGTTTTCTTTTCCACCAAAACTAAGCTAGGTTAAATTATTTCAAGTATATAAAAATTATTAAAATTATTTGTTTTAGCTTAAAAATATAATTTGCAAAAAAACAAAAAGCTAAAGGGCTGGTCTTTTAGCTCCCTTGTCATAGGAGTGCAGTGTCACAACACCGAGGTCAAGGGTTCAGATCCCCTTACCAGCCAGCTGCGTTTGCCCCACTCCCCCATATATATATTGAATGATGGTGGCATAAGAGACCTATTTATATATAATTTGCATTGTAATTTTAGAAAGACATTGAAAGTGAACAGTTTGGAAGTAGTGATGCCTCAACAGGAATGTAGATTCTGGAAGCAGATTCTTGAGATTTGTATACCTCCACCTCCAACTATAAGTGGTATGACCATGGACAAGTCAATAAAACTCTAAGCCTCAATTTTTCATCTGTAAAATAGAAATTGTATCTAGCTGTAAGGATTTGGAGGAGATTAAATGAGACGTATGGCATGTGAAGGATCTATTTTTGCAAATTTCTTTTTTTTTTCCTTTCCTTTGGCAGCTGACCTATACATTAAGTGGTATGACCATGGACAAGTCAATAAAACTCTAAGCCTCAATTTTTCATCTGTAAAATGGAAATTGTATCTAGCTGTAAGGATTTGGAGGAGATTAAATGAGACGTATGGCATGTGAAGGATCTATTTTTACAAATTTCTTTTTTTTTTCCTTTCCTTTGGCAGCTGACCTATACAGGGGTCCAAACCCTTGACCTTGGTGTTAAAACACTGCACTCTAACCAACTAAGCTGACTGGCTGGCCCATGTGAAGGATCTGATACACAAAAATAAAATAAATAATTTGTTCTTACTTGTAGGCATATATTAACACAATTTATAGTCGTCATCTGCCCGTCCTCCCTGCGCCCCTCCCCCCTTTTTCCCCCTTTTTTTGGTGGCTTGCCTGTGCAGGGGATCTGGATATGTGAACTTAGTGTTATAATATAGCACTCTAACCAACTG
>NW_007727047.1:360192-361517 GCF_000696425.1 Galeopterus variegatus
GCCTGTGCAGGGGATCTGGATATGTGAACTTAGTGTTATAATATAGCACTCTAACCAACTGAGCTACCCAGCCAGCCATTAATGTAATTTATAAATGGAATTTCAATCATTAAGCATACTGTTTTCCAAGAAAAAACATTTAGCAATATTTTAGATGTCTTTATAGACAGATATAAACAGGTTGATCTCAACTTTGTAGAAAGCCATTAAATGCATATACCTTAGTTTTTCAACCATTTTCTCTATTAATGAATATGTTAGTTATTTTTTCCTTATTTTTCATTATTATAAAAATTCAGATATTTTTCTGTAGACCTTTTTGTGCATTAATGTGGAATAAAGGCCTAGAAATAAAATTTCTTGTTCTAGAAGGTGAACATTTAAATAACTTTTAAATTCTGTATCTCACAAGCGTAATTAACTCCTCATTGTTTTCAGTGGAGTCCCAGAGACACAGCGATGGGCAGGATGAGTAAAGTCAGCTCTTCAGGATGGTGATGATGACGATGACAGGCATAAATGGTGCCCACAAGTCTGTGAGGTGTAGATTTTCTCACTAGTTTGTGTCTTCCTCTCATTCCCCAGGCAGCCTCCAGAGGCTAGAGCAGGAATAGCTCAGCCAAGCATGTTCATGGGTGGACTTTTTTTGATGTTTACCACACATGCCATTCAGTGGCCATACTCCTGGCTGTGATGGACCCTGGCCATGCTTAGTGCATTCTCTAACTGCAGTCAGATGAATGTCTCAGTGAGGGACACCCAGGAGGGTGGGGAAGAAGGATATGCTGCTAGGGTGAGGTTTTTGCTGTAGTTATTGTTGTAATGAAGAGCCAAGACCACCTCGGTCAAGAAGGTGATAAATGACACACAACACTCTGCGTTCGTTGATTTGTTCAACTTTATAATTGCAATTTTAATTTGAACTCCTGTGAGTCTGAATTATAATTATAATATCACCTGAGAAAATAGGAAAAGCAATAAAACTTTTCAACTATTCATCTGTAGAAATAATGGCATTTTGCTCCAGTAGGTGTCTACCATCTATTTAAGACTGACACCTTTTAGTCTATCGGCTGTTTCCTTTTCAAGATTGGAAAAATCTCCTTGGGATACAGAATGTTACCTTAAACTAGTACCTATGTTTCATTGTTTTCATAAAGATGGATACATTCCTAGAGTTATAGAAAGTATGCTTGGAACTTTTTGACATGGCTACTCCTATTTAACTCAGAATAATTTCCAGAACAGCAGACTATAGACCAGGGTTCATCCAACATGAGAGAAAACCAGAGAATGGGGAAGAAGGGGTAATAGAGGTTCTGCCC
>NW_007727047.1:361668-362607 GCF_000696425.1 Galeopterus variegatus
GTTCATCCAACATGAGAGAAAACCAGAGAATGGGGAAGAAGGGGTAATAGAGGTTCTGCCCGTGTGGCCTGCCCTTCTCTCCTCTTTGCAGTCTGTACAGCCAAGATATATCATGCTCTGTCAATTGCATATGGATGTTCTTGACATTCCGTGTCGGTAAATCAAGGGCAGGTATCCCACGGCCAACCAGTGAGCTTAAATGGGAAACCAAAAGAAAGGGGTAGAATTGCTGAGCTCACCGAGCAGCAGAAGGGAAAAGGAGCGGGGCAGCTCCGTCTGGACACACACTCTATCCAGGAATTCCTTGCATGGCCCATAGGTCGTCATGCTTATGTGTGTGTCTGAATTTGTGTTATTTGTGCTCCGAAAATGTATTTTGGGGGTTCTGATTCATCTGTTCCCTATGTCAATGTCAATGTCTTTAAAACTGATAACTGTGACAAGTTATTAAAGTTTCTGCCTTTTTATCAAGGACTAGAGCCTTTGCGGATTTAGACTGACATTTTCTTAAAAGTCAAGGAAATGTGCTAAACTGTAAATCATTGGGCTGATTATATAGCTCTCAAGTTTACATGCTCATTCTAGTTGTAAGTAAGTTGCAGGCACTTGGTAATAGCAGTTTAATTTTACATACTTATTGAGTATCTTCTGTGTGCCAGACATAGATGTTGGGGATAGGAGATGACTTTGGTGAAAGAGAAAGATACAAAAAGAGATCATTTTCAGTGTAAGTGATAGGTGCAAACAATCAGAGAACACACAGGCTGTAATGGGAGCTGTGAGGAAGGATATTTGGTCTATCCTGTATTTTCAAGAGAGCGGTGTGCCTCAATGAATACTCTTGTAGGCAGCACCTGTTCCAACTAAGAAACTGGAATTATGGGCCAGCCCGGTGGCGCACTGCTACAGTGCGCTGCTTGGGAAGCGTGGCGGCGCTCC
>NW_007727047.1:364124-365234 GCF_000696425.1 Galeopterus variegatus
TTTTTGTGCATTTTTCTCTTACTCAGTGCTTTTATACATATAGCATGTCTCCTAACTAATTTTTGTAGAACTCGTGTCAAAAGTAGCTTATGGATATGCTTTTCTTTTTATTACAGATTTTTAAAATAAATTTTAAGAAAAATTTAAAGAAATTTAAGTGGTGATCTGTCCTTTCTAACCTGATTAGGAAATTAAGCTTTTGCCATTTTGGGAGAAGGTGTTTGTTGGCTGGACAAAACCATCGTGGTAGATTCACCATCTAATGTAGCAGTTAAGAGCACAGGCTCTGGAGCCACATTGCTTATATTCACACAGTGGCTTCATCCCTCCTAGCCGCATGGCCTTGAGCCTGTCACTTAATCTCTTCAAGCCTTTGGTTAGCTTCCTCCATTTCTGAGGTAGAGAGGATAATAGCAGTACTAAACCTCATAAGGACATTCTAGAGATGAAATAGCTTAGGGTCTGTGAAGCATTTTGCACAAAGTATACACTGTATAAATATCCTTGTTATAACCGTTCAGTATGTAAATAGTCCCATAGACAAGCCACACAGCCACCCTCATGTACAATACTGAAATCCCTTTATAATCTAAATTGTCCACCACAGGTGGAAAAAGTTGTTGTGGGCAACAAAAGAGGCAGAAGAAAAACTTTAGCTGACAGTACAGTTCGAGACTAGAAAAGAGAAGGAGGGTACCTTATGTAAAAGGGAGAGCACATTCATTCAGGAAAAATTTTTTTTTGGTGGCTGGCCAGTACAGGGATCTGAACTCCTGACCTTGATATTACAAGGCTGCATGCTAACCAACTGAGCTACCCAGCCAGGCCATTCCGGGAATATTGAGGGCCTACTCTGTGCCAGGCACATGAGGGAATATGACAGAATAGAATTCTATGCTCATGAAGCTTCCCAAGGTCTCTAACAGAATGTGGCTAAGCAATGTTCTTATGTTGGTCGCTGCATATAAAACCAGTGCTTTCTGGAACTATATCCCTGTAAACATTCAAATTTGATTGCAGTCATTAAGAAATCCAGGCTCTCGGAGAGGCTAGCAGATACTTTGAATGTGCAATCCACCCATGCCTAGGAATGGACTTGCCTGGGGAAAC
>NW_007727047.1:365943-367530 GCF_000696425.1 Galeopterus variegatus
GAATGTGGCTAAGCAATGTTCTTATGTTGGTCGCTGCATATAAAACCAGTGCTTTCTGGAAATATATCCCTGTAAACATTCAAATTTGATTGCAGTCATTAAGAAATCCAGGCTCTCGGAGAAACTAGCAGATACTTTGAATGTGCAATCCACCCATGCCTAGGAATGGACTTGCCTGGGGAAACTCTGGGTAACCCTCATCCCTGCAGCTGCAGGTCACAGGTAGGAAGAGGAATGAAAATGTCCCAATGTGATGAACATTAGTAAACAACAGTAGTGACTCAAGTTCCCAGAGGAACAGTTTTCTTCCTCATGCTCTGGGTTCCCTTCAACTCTTAGATCAAAGATTAGATCCTTTTAAAACCATGGATTGCTTTGGATGGTTTCTTGGCATTGAACAGCTGGGCAGTAAGGAAAGCACAGGACCGTGGGAGCAGTGGCTGGTAAGAGGAATGGCAGAAAATCATTAACTGGAGGTGACTCTGGGCCAGTTTAATCAAGAACAACTTTGCTTTTGGAATTTCCTTGGCACACTTATTTTGTGGGTCTGTTTGCATTTCTGCAGACTTAAGAGTTGCTTAAGGAGTGTGTATTTTGAGAGAAATACTGGAGTGGAGAGACAGTGGAAGTTAAAGTCATGAGGCTATTAAAACAGTCCCGGTGAGAACCTGCATTTGGGTAGTAGAAGTAGGGGTGGAAAGGAAAAGAGTGAGAAAGACATACAAGAAGATTTCTTTATAATTAATGCATGGAGACAATCAACATGGAGAGGCTGAGAAGTGCAGAAGTGAAGGGTCTAGACTCACATGACCTTGATTCATTCACATCCCGGTTCTGTCACGTGCTGTGAGTTACCAGGCTAGATACTTAACCTCTCTGTGCCTCAGCCTCCTCCTAATGTAAACGGGGTTAATGTTAGTGTCTCCCACCAGGAGCACTGGCACTACAATGTGCTCAGTAAACATGAGCTGCTGTTATCATTACTACTGCCTCATTATGTTTGTCACCTTTATTGTTACTAGGACTTAGCAGTTGTTTGCATATGAAAGTGAAGGTGGCTTTTTTTTTAAAGACCAGTCAAGTGCAGTAGTGAGAAGGGAGGAGAGAGTAGAAAAAGGAGTTCGATCTGTACCTGACTGAACGATCTGTTGAGATAACCCAGTACCTTTGGACCGTCCTGAAGGAGCCTGTTAACCTGAGTAAGTAGAGTGAAGGAGAATGTTACAGGTAAGAAGAGGAATTGGTTTTTGAATGACAGTGAGTTTGCTGTTGGATGTGTTGAGTTTGAGATGTTTACAGTGGAGTAGAGGTCGAAGCTATAGATTTATGAGGTCTCCTAAAAGTTATCCTGAAGCCACGGAAATGGGCAAGGTCTATGATAAAGAGCAGGTAGAAGTGGTGGAGAGCTGAGTACAAGTTTGATCTCTCCTTGTGTCACCAGCACCTTTTATAGTTGGTCCCTGTGCAGAAGACAGAAGTTATTGTGGTGATTCATTATTGTGGTGATTCATATTGGGTGGTGCTAAACACCTCCTTTGAGCTTTTCACCTTATTGTTTCATTATTTCTCTCATAAAAATCTTCTCCT
>NW_007727047.1:368442-371198 GCF_000696425.1 Galeopterus variegatus
ATTGGGTGGTGCTGAACACCTCCTTTGAGCTTTTCACCTTATTGTTTCATTATTTCTCTCATAAAAATCTTCTCCTACACTTACCTTCTTGGGGAGCCAGTGAAGGTGTATGACCCTCCAGGGGAACTATATTAATTTCCTAGGGTTGCCACAACAAATTAACACAAATTGGGTAGCTTAAAATAAATATATGCTCTCAGTTTAGGAGGCCGAAGTCTGAAGTAAGGGTGTTAGCAGTATTAGTTCCTCTGGAGGCTCCCTGACTTCTGGTGGCTGTGGCAGTATTGTCATTCTCTGGCTTGTAGACACATCATTCCAATCTCTGCCTCCATCATCTTGAAATGCTTACATTATTGCATCTGCTGAGACCTCTTTTCCATAAAAGGTTACGTTCTGAGATTCCAAATAAGTGTGAATTTGGGGGGGACACTCTTCACCCCATTATAGGAAGTAGTGTGTACTTCCCTGGACCATGGGAGCCAGCATGGGCTGTATTCTTAGCTCTAACATCAGAAGAACATGTCCTAATAGGCTAGTCCTTAACAGAGGGCCTTGTAAGGCTGAGTTTTGAAGGTTTTACTTAACGTGCGTGGATCAACTACTCGTTGAGGTGTGCAAGTGAGAGTCGATTGATAATAGAATCCTTAATTTATTTTTCTTGTTTCAAAGTTGATTTTTTCCTTTCCTATTAAAAATGGAATTTTTTCATCATGTTTGGGACTACTGTGCCATGGTTGCTGTTTTTCCTGGCTGAATTATACATCTACCAGGCAAGCTGTCCTGTAAGACTCTGTCCTTGAGTTTATTATAGTAAATTGAGTATGCTAAAAGCTAAAGACCACCTGCATCCAAGGACTCTCTCACCACCACCACTCGTGGGAGCACCACCCATGCCAGGGAGGGCAGCGTGGTGTATGGAAGGGACTCTGAATTATGAGATGAGAGGCCTGAGGGCTAGTCTCAGTTCAGACACTGNATGAAGATCAGAGTGCATGATGGGATGGATTCAGGAGGACTGTGGTGAAAGATGGAATGTGAGGGGGGGAGTGAGGTGACTACCAGATATCGGGCTTGGGCAACTGAAGGTGGCATCTTTTACCAAAATGTGGAACCAAGGAGGACAGGCCATTGGCAGGAGTGTGTCTAGCTTGGGATATGTTGAATATGAGGTTGCTGTGGAATATTTTCAAATATAAAATTTCCAGGAAGGGCCGGCCCGGTGGCGCACTGGATAAGTGCGCCGCTTGGGAAGCGCGGCGGCGCTCCCGCCCGAGGGTTCGGATCCCACATACAGACCGGTTCCCGCTCACTGGCTGAGCGAGGCGCGGGAGCAACACCGAGGGTTGCGATCCCGTTGCCGGTCCCCGGTCCGGTACGGGGGCAACACTGAGGGTTGCGATCCGTTGCCGGACACAGAAAAAGACAAAAAAGACAAAAAAGACCAAAAAAAAAAAATTTCCAGGAAGCAAAAATAAATACTCAAGTTCTCTGTGTTCTCAACTATACTCAGAGGTTTATGGCCACGTTTAAGTCCATTAAGGATTTTCCTTGTTCCTCTCTCTCAGTTGTTTTAGGAACCATTCATCTTTTTCTCTGTTTTTGTGTGACGTTTCTGCATCTGTTTCTTCATCTTAAAATGAAAAGGCAGAGTAGATGATCTTCCAGAGCTCTTTAGGCTTAAACCTTCATCAGACACTCTGCGGTTCTTTCTTTTCAAAGCGATTGGAGGGTGTAGTTGGAAGTTTCTAGTCTTTGTTTTTCGGAATCCAATTTGAGCTCTTCTGCTTGCATATTCTCATGCTAAGAAAAAGGCCTATTTAGATGTATATTGTGAGTCCTCAACAATATTATCCTCAGAAGGTGCAAAAGAAGAAAGGGTGTAGCCAGATCTGGTGTAATGGGAAAGGATTTACCCAGCCTCTCAGGAGGGTCGGATTAGGCCCAGACAAAAAAGCCCTGGCCTCTTGATCTGCCCTCTTTCTGTTCACTGGGGCCTGGCTCGCTCTGGGTGGTCAAGAGCGTCTTTTGTGGAGAGGAATGTCACCCCCTCCCTGAACTCCAGTGTATCCACGTGGACCTTGGGCAGCAATCTTTCTCTTCTTTTTCCTATTAGTTTCAGCAGGATGGGTAACGATTCAGGAAGGTGAAGTCCTTGCCGCTGCCTGCTCCTTCAGCCAGTTTGTCCATGTGAAGGGCTGGGGCTGTGTACGGAAAACCCATCTCTTTAACTCTTGTGGTTTCCCAAAGACCACATTAGTAACCCAAAGCAGTGTACAAATGCAAAAAGCTCATTCTGCTTAAATGCCCTCTTCCGTCAAAGGAGTGTATGTGTGTGTTTTAGGAGAGTTTTCAGCCTCATACTGACATGTAGACGTCTGTGAGAACTGCTTCACCACAGGTGATCCTGGCCTGGTCCGGCTACATGTCTCTTGACATTACAGTAACTCCAGATTTCTTCACAAGTGTAACTGCACCCTAATCACTTTTAGGTCTCTGCTTCACTACCTACTCTACAATTACTCAGCAGCTTTTAGTTTAGGGGATTTCAGATCACATCCTATATTCTGCTGGGCTAGGTTTTGTACAAATGCTAATCAGTGAATTGTCTCTGAGCATCAGCATGGACCTAATGGCAAGTAATGCTTTAGGATAAAAATGTACAAGCATCTTGAAATCACAAATTCCATCAATCAGGATGAAATTTAAACCTGATTCCATCTTATCTCCATTAAGTATCTCCTTAGGATCAGATATCT
>NW_007727047.1:371697-372876 GCF_000696425.1 Galeopterus variegatus
TTTTAGTTTAGGGGATTTCAGATCACATCCTATATTCTGCTGGGCTAGGTTTTGTACAAATACTAATCAGTGAATTGTCTCTGAGCATCAGCATGGACCTAATGGCAAGTAATGCTTTAGGATAAAAATGTACAAACATCTTAAAATCACAAATTCCATCAATCAGGATGAAATTTAAACCTGATTCCACCTTATCTCCATTAAGTATCTCCTTAGGATCAGATATCTTTAAAGGACATACTTAATTTCATTTTTAAAACTTTCCAAAGTAAGCACCCACTTATCAGGTAAAAGCTTGCCCAGTTGAGTCAGTTCCTTTAGGGTGAGGAAGGACCCCTGACATGCTGCCGCCAAGCACAACCCCTCTGATGGTCCTCTCTCGGTCTGTATCAGTTGTATATATCAATCTTCTGCTGTCACAGCAGGGCCAGACAAGCTTAGGCTAGAGATAAGTGTACTGGGGCTTGAGACTGTCTTGGCTTTTCTAAAGATGCAGAATATTTTTAAATAGCCTGGTAGCTAAAAATAACAACAACAAGAGCTTGCCATTCCTGAGAAGGGTCGTTTGTTTAGAATCCAAGGCACTGGTTCTAGCAGCAGTTAGTTTCCACTAGCAGGGCTCCCGCAAGAGTTGTTCTAGTGGAAATCTTGGGTCTAATCAGGACAGGAAACACGGGCGTTTATCAAGCGTACTCCCAACCCCTCTGTGAGGGGTTTCTAAGCATTGGGCTGCAGACACCTACACACCCTAGAACTTGAAGTAGGGGGTGTGGACCTGATGACTTTAAAGAGGCTTACGATGCTACCGTTTCCCTGTCCAAGTAATAACTGACAGTCCACTCTTACGGTCTAGTCTCTCACTGCTTTGTTAAGAGGGGAGAGGTCAGCAAGCCACAGTATAAAACCACATGTTGGAATCCCGTTATCTCTGAAAATGAATATAAGCTGCCCTCTGAGTGGATAGTCATCTGTCAACACTTGACTTCCTGCCATCCTGTGAGAAATTCTTGCCATGCAGGCTGGCTGTGGAGAGCCTTACCTACCCCTGCCCACCAGATCCATGCCCACCTGCAGGCTCTGCTACTTTCTGGTTGCTCCGTAGGGCAATCCCCGCATCAAATCCAACCAAGCAGTTTCTGTTTCTAGCCTCCTGCCCAGGATGGGGGGGGGGGGGGGGGA
>NW_007727047.1:373004-390698 GCF_000696425.1 Galeopterus variegatus
GGGGGGGGGGGGGTGGACAGCAGGCCTGGAATGGCTTCTTAGGTGGTGGGAAGGAGTGGTGCAACTCTGGTGACCTTGGGTCAGATGCACCGTAGACTTCTGGAAGGTCCTGAACAGCAGAGTTACTAATGGCCTTATCGAGTCACCTTCTCCTGACTCACTCAGTAGTCCTGGATGATGTCCTTGTTGTACTTGAATTCAGATTTTGACAGGTGATAAAAGCATATTTTGAGATTGCTGCTTCATAGGGTCTAAATTCATACCTATTGACTGATTTTATTTTTGCCTTTGCTGAGACGCTCCCTCGTGTGTTTGCTGTTACTTTTAATGGATTGCTTCCCGGTGCATTGTGAGGCCCAGGCACTTGCCCTGCAGTCTAGCAAACTGCAGCTTGACCTGAGTGGAGCTGGAGCAGCACAAGGAACACTTAAACCAAGCATTTGGCAACATGACTTACTTTTTTTCCCTAGAAGATAGTGTAGATAGCAACTGTAAATGTTCTTATTTGCGTCTTCGTGGAGCTTAACTTTCTTCAGGGTGCTCAAGGTTTTTCTCTTCCATTCTCTTAATTTTTTAACATCTTAAATGCCCTGCAATCACAATGTTTGACCCTGTACTTCTGAAGGCTAAATGAAAAACGGTTGATGAGGAAGATTTGTTTGTCAATTGTAATTATACTTGATAAACAGAAAAGTCTTAGTTTTTCCAGTGTGTTGGGGTCCTGCCAGTAAGCCCGTGTTCTCCCAGACTCTGCAGTGGGTCTCATGGGATATCTCCTACTGGTTCTTTCTCTTCCTTCTTTTCCTCAGAGGACCACGTTTTCTGTTTTGTGCAGGAAGTTCCCACTGGTCTTGAGTTCCCCAGCTACGGTTGGAAAGACATCAGAGTGTCCAAGGCGGAGTCTGGGCCTGCCATCTCAGCAGGCCAGACAGGCAGCAGATGGTTGTTGCTTGTTTTGTTTTGTATTTACTGTTCCCTTGTGTAGAGTTTGGGGGACCACAACCAAGAGGCTGTTCATAGGGTGAGAGTAAGTTTACTTCTGACAATGATGGGGCTCGGGGTTATTGGGTGTTTTGTGATTTGAAACCAGCTGTTTGTTAACCACTAACTCTTACCTTATTCTTTTCTTGCAGATGAGCTCACAGTGCCTGCACTTTACCCCAGTAGCCCTGAAGTGTGGGCCCCGTACCCTCTGTACCCAGCGGAGTTAGCGCCTGCTCTACCTCCTCCTGCTTTCACCTATCCCGCTTCACTGCATGCCCAGGTAATTTATACCCATCGGCCACGACTTCACTCACTCCACCACCAGTCCTTTCAAACCTGGTTCCCCAGAGCACACCATACAACTAACACCTACCCAGCTAACAGATCCACTTTCAAGAGATTAATGATCCCCTCTAAATCAAGCTGACACTCCTCCAGGACTTACGAGGACCGTCTGACAGCAATGATATCACCCACTGCCTGATGTTTGCCCCAATTGACACCTCTCTCTTCCCTAATGATTTCACCCTCATATCACACATGAAAGACTGGGGCAAGGTTACCTCCCTGGCTCCCAGCTAGCTAGAGGACATCGCCAGAGTGTAGGTGTGTGTGCCTTGTCGTGTGGATGGTCTGCAGAGGGAGGCATACACTTGTAGCAGGAGTTCTGTGCGTCTGCATGTGTTGCTGTGTATTGAGAGATTTTTGCTTTTGTGTTGTATGAAAATCTAGCAATCAAAGGGGAAGCTTCCAAGAGGAAGACTTTACGCTTTCTTACATATGGTACAGAAAAGATTAAGGGTTCCTTTTTTCGCATTTTTAGGAAGCCTTATAGAAAAGGAGATGCAATATAGTGTCTAGAATGTAATTAAAGTTCAAGTTAGAGATCTCTGTTCTGACCAGCTTGCTTTTAAGAATTGCCTAAGTTTTATAAACAAACTCCCTTGATTCTCCACAAAGATTACTGTCTACATACTAACACTTTTCTTCCCCTTGGAGAAAATGTTTCTTTTAGCTTTGCTTTTAGTGCAAGTAGTGGTAATCAATAGCAAGAGTCACCTTTGGAAATAGCCACTCATTCTTTGGCCCACAGAGAGTGATGATCAGTAGTAAACAGACAGGACGTAGTATTTCATTTGTCTTACTGCATGTGTAACTCAGCCTGGTTTTTTAAAAATTGTCAGGCTGGAAAGGTGGGATTTTTGTTTGTTTTGTTTAGTGTTTATTTACATGGTTGGATGAATAAACAGTTTGCAGAAAACTCTTCTTTCTGACTTAAAACTCTTTTATGTTCTACAGAACTCACTATTTTAAGATACCTACAAGCAGCCCCCAGTGAGGGTTCTTGAAAGCCATAGGGTGAGGAGTGTTGTTGGCTGGATATTTTTTTTTTCAGCTGAGTTTTCAATGCTCTGTGTGTATATTGACGACCTTCCTGGGGCTGCTCTCCCAATTGATCCAGACACCATACGGGCAACTACAAAGAGAAGCCCTTGGTGCCTGGGCCCCATAGCGATTACCGTCCGTGCTGGAAGGAGGAGGTAGGAAGCAGTACAAGGAGAAGAGAAAAACGTGCATGGTGGTAGTGAGTGCACTTGGCACCGAAAATAAAGCAGCAGGATTAACTGTGCCTGTTGCTTTCCCTCCCCCTGTTGCCTTTTCTACTTTTTGTCCATGTTGGTGCTTGGTAACCCTTACAACTGGTAGGTAGCAGGGGAGTGAGAGGGTATAAAACGTAAACTTGGGGGTGTCTTTTGCTGAGTCATCAGTATGTCTGTAGTGTGCTGCAGATAACTTTGTGGATGACATGGAGCTACTAAAAGAGCCCCTTTTGTTTGTCCTCCCACCCCCACCCCATCTGTAGATGATATGTCTTCTCTCCTCTCCTCTTTCTAGAATGCCAAGATTCAGATCAATTGGCAATTAAGACAAATATTAATAAGTGCCATGAAACAGTGCAAGTTTGCATAGTCTTCCCAACATCCATGGGTTTGGTTAATCAGCAACAAAGCCTTTCACCATTACCCTGGATAGTCAAGAGTTGATAATGGCCACCAAGGACTGGAAATGGTGGCTGTTGGCCATAACATCTGTCCTTGCTCCATTCATGTAAGGATGAAATCAGAAATGATTCTGGGGATATGGTGGGAGAAGGACCCAAAGAGTTTTAAGAGATTAGAAAGCCTGTGCCATTACAAGGAAGGATGGAGAGAGACAGTGCCAATATTAGGTGGACTCAGCCGTTTGACTTAATGGGATGCAGTGCCCATGTTGGCACCCGCCCCCATGAGTGTTTCCTTGATCTTGACACTTTCTCAGCCTAGAATCAACTTGGCTTTGCCACATCCATCTTAGATTTGGTGAGATACATGTGTTCAACCCTGCTTCTTGTTTTTCTTGCTTGGAGTCATTCCCAATGTAGTCTTGGACTCTATATCCTAAAGATTTCATGGAAAAGTAATGGTTATGTAAAGTTATTTTTCTAGTATAAGAATCATAGAATGAATTGGTAGAGGCTTTACAAATCAGCTGGTCTGACCCATTTTACAGATGAGGAAACAGACCTGAGAAGATGGAGAAAGTTACCCAAAGTCGGAAGTGGCTGTACCATGCTAGACCCAGTTCACCTGACTCCCAAGCCTTGCTCTTTCTACTCTGAGGTGTTTGCTCACCAAAGACTTATTCCTCAGTGGAACTTTGTCACTCCGTCAACTCCTTGGATCTTTCTTCTCTAAGTAGATGGGAAGCCTGTAAGAAGATACTTGGAGGCAAAGACAAGGGAATCAGCACATAACCTTCACCCAAAGGGTCTAAGAGAATCTTTATTAACTGACGGTAGGACAGAGAAGGGAAAGCCCAAGTGGAGCATCTCCCCTTAGTGGATAATTCAGTTTTTGTTCTGGAAATCTTATAATGTCTTTGGAGAGGCTTTTAAGTAATTTTGCTTTTCTTAGCAATGTTGTGCTCTGTTTTGAGACATGGATTTTTTTTTTCTTCTAGTGTTTCTCTCCTGAGGCAAAGCCCAACACACCTGTCTTTTGTCCACTTCTCCAGCAAATTAGATTTGTCTCTGGGAATGTGTTTGTAACATATCAACCTACTGCAGACCAGCAGAGGGAGCTCCCATGTTGAATTTGTTAGCTATTTTTTCCCCCTTTGCAAAAACTTTCTTGGTGCATTTGAGAGATTTCAATAAAAATTTTAATCAGAGCAAAAATGACCTCGAGTAGACTACGGCGTTTTGTTTTCACGGTGTTACAATTTCGGAGCTAAGGTGTTAATCTCTGACTGAGATTTCAGGGGAACTGGGCCCATAGCACTAAATATATTTTGCATAGGAAAAGGACTCAGAAGCATCCTGGGGTGACAAGGCACCAGAGCCGAGGCCTCCTTGCTGCTGCTTGTGTCTTCTTGGGCTCCTGAATCACCAAGAGCTGCGTATTGGAAGATTCTCACTTCAGCCTCCATGGGTCATCTATCAGATCTCTCTTCAGCAGAGATGGTGTGTCTAGCTAGTGGAAGCCTGTCTGAAACAAATGGATGTGTTTTCCTGTCTGCCCGCTGTGTTCCAGAGAGGAAGGAGGACCCAAGAGACAGAAATTGCCACTGAAAAGGAATTGAGTCACATTTCTAATTCTGCCCCAGCTTTAGTTGTTATCTGGTGCCCCCTCAGATTTCCCAGCTCTAAATTGAAGATGCTTATTTGCCTTAAATCCCATTTTTTAGAAATTATTGGATAAGGTAGTAGGACTGTGAGCCTCAGTAGTGCTTTGTTTTTAGAGATGAAGGAGCAATTCTGCAGCAGACATCTGATTTCTAAGAAGATCATTAACATTTTTAGAATTCATCATTCAGTTTACTTTCAAGGTCATTGGTATTTACAATTTTTATTATGTAAGTCACTGGTTAGGAGAGGAAGGTTTCGTCTATTGCTTTCAGGAAGGTTATACTCTGGAGAGAAGCTACAGCTGCTCCTGTCACCTCACATTCACACATCTCTGCTTTTGAAGTCTGGGTTTGTATTTGCTTTTAGTCTTCCTGCTGAGGGGGCAGAGAGAAAGCATGCTGTCCTTGCCACGTTCTAGAAATACAACCCCATGTACCCTCTACTAGAGTCAGTTACATTGTTGGGCCAGAAACTTTTGCAGGTAAGTAGGACTGAGAGAGAACGTTCTGGTAACCTGTTTTTTCTTCAGAGGCCTCAGTTGCCCCGTCAGCAGCTCTTTCAGAATTCTTACAGGGCTGCTGTACAAGTTACGACTGGAATGTATTACCTGTACATTAAAAAGGCCCTTGGGAGGTCCCTTGTGACACACTGGAAAAATTATAAATGTTAAACCCAAAATAAATACAAAAATGGACCATGGGAAAAGAGACATAGGCAAAGAGGGAGGGGAGATTACAAAGGGACAGATGGACCTAGCAATGGTGTGTGGGATGCCTAAACCGCAGGGCTGTCACCACCACCACCACATCTAAGCATTTACTCAGCAGGGTGCAACTTCACCTTAAAACATACTTAAAAAAAAAACCACTTCACAAAGCACCTTTGCTGTCGCTGACTATGCCTTATAGAGAATACTGAGATAAAAAAGACACAAAGGACTTCTGATTTGTCACAGGGTGTGTTTTAAGTGCATAGAGCATGAGAGGGAGGGGGTGTCTTGGGTAGTGCTGAGCCCACATGGACTCAGGTGAGCACATGGCCCCTTGGAAGCCTCCCAGCAGCATGGCAGTCATGCGTCCTACCCAGCTGCGTGGTGGGACTCGCACGGCGTGGACATTCAGAAGGCAGTAGCCAGTGCTGTAATGGTGGTTGGTCCTGTAGGGGGACCTGTGAACAAAACCATCTCTGGGACCCATGGAGGTGGCTTCAATACCTCACTCCGCTGGCCTGCCTCCCCACAATAAGGGGGGAGTCAAGAGATTCTGGGCATTTGCTTCTGTGAATCCCAGATCACATCAGCTCTTACCCCCGACTGACTTTTCCTAGAGGCCTGGGTTTCCCAAAAGTGTTTTCTTCCTCCAGAGCTGGTGCTTATCACTGTCTGAAAAACCCACAGCTTTGAAGGACTGCACAGGTTGCCGTTGGGGCTGTTCCAGCCCAGCGCTTTAAATTGTTTTCAGACTTAAACTATTAATCCTCTGACATTTGCCTTTCCTTCTACCCCTGCAGCTCTGTGAAGTCATACTGTGAGGAGAAACCACCCCTGAGTGTTCTGGCTCCCAGAAGGGCCTGCCTTGCCTGGCTCCTTATTTTGTTAGGCATTTGAGGAGCACCTCGCCTAGCTCTCGAGGAGACTGGGGCGGGCAGGCCAGACACTGTGCTCACAGCACCAGCCGCTTATGAGCATGCGCAGTGCCTCTCCCAATTATTAGCAGCACAGGCCTCTCCTGTGGGCTATCTCTGTGCCTAACCGTGAGCCAGAGCCTGTGCTGTGGCCTTCCCGTCAAGGGATCTCTGAGATGCTGCTTTCCCTCCTAAGACTGGAAGTAACGTAGGGTCGAAAGCACAGGCTCTCGAGCTGCCTCATGAGACATGGGCTCTGCCATTCATGAGCTATGCCACCTTCACTGAGCTAGTTCCTTAACCTCTGGCTTCAGGAAAATGGAGCTAATCATCCCTCATGTAAAACACATAAAAGACTGCCTGGCACATCATAAGGGCTTAGTAAATGTTTGGTTTTTTAAAAAAAATAAGGTAACCCTCCCTGGGGCTTTTTAAGAAGCAGTTGGATTTTCATTAAGGAGAAGGAATTGTAAGACTAAGCTCAGCCTAACTACAGGGCCATGATAGTTAAAACACTTAAAACATCCAGCACATTTTGATGACACTTATGGGGCTGCAGCCAAATGGAAGGCTAGAGGCTGGAAAGAATGAATAAGAAAGATGAGGCATCAGGTGACAGAATGCCACCAGCATCAACGAGTGACAGCATCTGCTCTACATCCAGCAATGTGGTTTCTGCAGTTTGTGCCAGCACTGGGAGAATCTGTCCCCCAGAGGAAGTCTCCCCCACAGCCAGGCCAGGACACGCCTGCCAGAAGAAAACCTTTCTGACAGGAAATACATCAAGAGGGGGAAACAGCTGAAATCCCAGAGAGACGAAATGGTCCTTGTGTGTTGCTTTCCACAAACCCGCTGTCCCTGAACCTTCCAGCTGCTGCCTTATCTTGCTTCCCTATCAGAGAAACTGGAGAAGAGGAAGACCCGCAGGTCACCCAGCCCATTCCTCTCTGCGCTTTCTGGCACTTTCTTCCCACAGTCCTTCCACTAGGATTTGGCCCAGCCACGTTTCCAGGCATTGGAGTTACATCTTGGTGCCTTGGGAGAGTCCCCTCTTCTTGGTGACCTTCTGTATCCGTTCCCCTGCTCTGCTGTTTGGTGTTTATAGAACTAAGGAGCCCCTTCCCTTAGGAAGGCAGTGAGAGACATAAGCATTTGCCCCGTACTCACTGGCCTCTTCAGAAGCAGTCCAAAGTCAGTTATCCAGAACTATTAGGGATAGTTGTTCCTATGGCCTGAGCTGCTCTGGTACTGAGGCCCGAACCCCCATACTGAACAGTTTTAGGCAGCAGATGCTGTTCAGAGACCAGAGTCCTTCCCCTCAGGTGTGGCTGTGCGTCCCTGGCCAGGTTTGCTGATCCCAAGGAGACTTCATGGCCAGGATTGGGAGAAATGCTCAAAGTGGGCCTCCTGACAGCAGCACAACACCCTCACTTGCTGCGCTGCATTTTCCAAGGTTTCTTAAGCGTGTTCTGTTTTGCCCATTGTGGAAGGCCAAATTCCCTATATCCTATGCATGTTTCCCCAACTTCCTTAGCAGTCAGACCCCAGCCCTGAGTCTCAGTGAGTCTCACCTGTAAGGGCTGCTTGTGAGCTCGCCTCTTCCTTTGGGCTATTAACATGTGGTCCAACTGTCACCATAGGGTGGTGCAGAGTTCCCGGCCGGCACCTATTCGAGACTCTTTTAAAATCAAGCAAACAGGATTTTAGTGACAGTATCCACCCATTCTGCTAAATTAGAGATTTTAGGCAACTTCATTTTATCTTCACTGAGCCTGTTTCCTAATCTGTAAATGGGAAGAATGAACACTTATTTCGTGGGGCTATTTTGAGAGAAAGAGTAGCTTGGCCTAGAGTTGTAGTTATTACTAAAGTATCTGTTCTACCACCTTCCCTTTGTCAGAACTTGATCTGGCATGGCCCAGAGGCTCCTGAGCCTTCCCTATAAGCTTCAGAAGCACTTAGGACACAGAAACTCCAGTCTAGGACCATGGCATGTAGTTATTACTAAAGTATCTGTTCTACCACCTTCCCTTTGTCAGAACTTGATCTGGCATGGCCCAGAGGCTCCTCAGCCTTCCCTATAAGCTTCAGAAGCACTTAGGACACAGAAACTCCAGTCTAGGACCATGGCAGGAGGAACCTATGGGCCCAAGCCTTTTTCTTTGGTAAAGAAGAAAAGCAGCTGGAGCCAGAGCAAGAACTGGTCTGTGGCTTATGGTGTGTACAGAGATGAGGCTCTGTGGTTGGATCAGCAGGTTATCCACCCAGGATTTTTCGCCGCCTTCCATAGGCATAGGCACCCAGACACCATCCAAAGGTATGTGAATTCTAACCACTTTGGAACAAAACCAAGACTGCAGAGAAACTTTGAGATTATGAAGTGTAGTCTTCATAAAAGGAGAAAGTGAACTTTTCCTTGAAGGAAACCAATTGTGACAGGGGGAAAAAGGGAAATCAACTCCAAATGGAATCATGTTTTATTCAGGATTTGTGCTGCCAGTGGGGAAGGCCAGACCCGGTGACAGGATGGGAAAGTGGGACACCCCAACTTCAAGCCTCATGTGTGCTGCCACGAAGCTCTGCTCGCTTCACTTAGCTCAGCTCCTGGGGACCTTTAATGGCCCTTGATAGCAAACATAGTTAAAAATTAACAGACTGACAAAATTAAATATGGATGACAAGCAACCACTGTGGACTTAATCTGACACAGGGTGTTACACGCTTGGGTGCCCTCGACTCAAGTGGCGTCTTGAGTGAACTCCTGATGTCTGAGCACATTTCACATGCCTGTTTGGAATTAGAGCCTGGCTTGTGCTTAGGACAGACAGGAAAAGAGTCTAAAAGCCCAGGAGAGAGAATTTTCACTGAAGCCTTTTCTTTTATTAATTAAATCCACCTTTGATTGGTCTTACAAGGAGGTGTTCCTCTTGCATTCTAGACCTTGTCCCTGCCCAGGCCCAGACCTCAGCGATGCCCTGCCATCCTGGGTGGGGTAGAACATGGCCTTCTCCAGCCAAGACTCTCTTGCTCACCTTTCAGCTGTTGGGGTGGCTAAGACGGCAGGCTTAACCTTTGGGCCAGCTCACATAAATCTTGACACTTTGCCTAATACTAGCAATTTGTCTAATTGCCCTCAGCAAGGAGAATTAGATGCCAGACAAGTAGTAAAGAATGCTGACTGCATTTCGAGCTCTGTGTGTCAGCTAAGAGTATGGGGCTGCCAGTTGGTAGAGGAGGAGAGGAAGGGGCAGTGAGCTTTCCTTTACAAGTGATCCTCAGTGGGCCTCATTTCATGCAGCAGAGAAATTCCTCAAAAACATTCTTCCAGTTTTGGTGAGTGCTTTATTACAAATGGAGAGGGTTGCTGTTTAAAAGAACCCGGTAATTAGTGCCATAAAGAGGACACTCATGTGTTGCAAATCATCACTCCAGTCTTTTTGGTGAGTTTGGAGTTTCTTAAATCAGAGCATGCTTCTGGTCTGGCAGCCTCTCCTCAGCCTGGCAGCCTTTGACCGAGCTTGCTGTGTGGGACCTACCATGCTTTATTCAGTGATGCTACCCAAGAGGGGATTCTTAGGTTGGGCCGAGTAATTAAATCAGTGTGAGTGAATTGACCCAGCAGTTGGGTCAATAAAGTCTCCACAGGGGTATTCAGGACTCCATTTGGGGGATAGTGGTAGAAACCTACTTAAGAATATCCATGCATTAAAAATGGGTTAGTCCATTAGTTTGAGGTAACATTCCTGTTGTTCACATAAAATATGTGTTCAAGTTACTGTTTTTAGATATTTTGCTTAAAGAGGGATGGCTTAGTTCTGAATATAGTGCTGGGGAAATCTGCATTCAGGTACAGTGCCTGCATCAGGAGAGGTAAGAGGAGATTTTAGCTGCTCTGTATAGATTAGCCATCCAGGGCAGCAGCTGGTTTGGTGGTCTCCAGCTCTAATTGGTTTTATTAAGAGCTGGAAACTTGGATGCCATATTGGCACACCTCAGCCTCTTACATCCACCAAATGTTACCACTGGAAGCGGTCTTCCAGACCAGCGTTACTCAACACCACAGATATTAGTAGCTGTTACATAGTAAAAAGATTCTGTGGTCAGATAAACTTGAGATAACCAGGGCTAGATCAAGTCAAACAGGTTTCTTTATTTTGGAACTTCTCAGAGCCTTTAATATGCTGATGTATATCAAGAATCTGCTGAACTGTTTCTCTCAAGCTTGTCTGAGTGTAGAGCATCTCCAGAATGGTCTTCCAGTTACACTTCTGGAAACCTGAATCAAGAGCAGTGTCTCTCAAACTTGAATGTGTGCATTATAATCACCTGGAGGTCTTGTTAAAATGCAGGTCACTGGGCCTCCAAGTGATCTGTTACCACTTCTATCAAGTGTTAGGAACTTGAATTTCTAACAAGTTCCCAGGTGATGCTGACAGTCCAGGGACCACAATGAGAACCACTAGTCTAAACTTACCTCTTTATTCCGCAGAGAAGAAAATATTCTAACCAAAGGGTATTTACTGAGAATAGTGGCTAGTAATTGAGCCGGGCACCTGGTAAGCACTTCTCATGACTGTTTCTTTTTTTTTTTGTCCTTTTTTGAGACCGGCCGCACCATGCTCAGCCAGTGAGCGCACCAGTCATCCCTATATAGGATCCGAACCCGCGGCCGGGAGCGCTGCTGCACTCCCAGCGCCGCACTCACCCGAGTGCACCACGGGATCGGCCCCTCATGACTGTTTCTAAATGCAAGTATGATAATTGGATTCAGTCACTAGAAAGGGGATAGTACAATGTGAATAACTTTTTAATCTTTTACCCCGCACTCCTCACAAACCACCGTAGAAGGGCTGCTCCACCCTGGAGACCAGTCAAGGTCTTCCTGTCCTTGCCAACATTATTGGGAACATAAGTTTTGTATGTATTTTAATCCTCTAAGCCTTAGTTTTCTCATCTATAAATGGAAAAGGATAGAAATTATTTTTATGGATACTTCCTACTTTCTCTAGCATTCCATTTTATTTTTGCTCTGAGTTATTTCTTTTTCTGGGCATCTGTTGCTGTCCTGCTCCTGTCTAGTCTGTTATCACACTAAGGTGTTGGGAACTCACAGTGTTACCCTTGCATGCGGTACTGCATTTTTAATGAGCATTCCTGAATAAGTGTGGTGGTAGAATCCCAAAAAGTGTGGCCCCTGGGTGGTGCGTTGTGATAGTGATAACTGTTACCATTATTAAATTCTAGTGGAAGAGATTCCCGAAGTCTTCCATGTTGCTTTCTCAGATGTCATAAACCATGTAAGGTGTTCAGCACAGTGTCTGGCACAGACTAAGTAAGTATCAGGGTCAGTTTTGGTTAAATATATTATGTGAGAAGTTCTTAGGGGCTCTTCAGAAGCCCCTGGAATTTTGCACGTTTGAGTGTGTATGTGTGTGAGCAGCATTTTTCTGCAGAGGGTGAAGAAATGTCAAAGATCATTGCCTTACACGAAAGGCCAGCCTTATTACATGGCTCGAATGAGTAGAGTTTGGGGTGTTTTTTGGGCAGCTGGCCAGTATGGGGATCTGAACCCTTGACTGTGGTGTTACCAACACCATGTTCTAACCAACTGAGCAACTGGCCAGCCCCAATGAGTCAACTTAAACCCCTGCTGAACAGCCGTGGAGAAGTCAAGAGGACAGTGGTTTCCCTAATGTTAATGACACACCTAAAGCAGCCTGTAGGTAATGGGCAGGAGTGACCAGGGCCAAAAGCCACAGCAGAACAAGCAGGCTGAATGGGGTGAAGGCGAACGCTGTCCTTGCAACCCCCTGCACAGCAGTGATTAGCAACTAGGCCAGCTGCCTGAACTCCCGGCTTTGGCCCCCGAGCTCTGCTGCTCTGCTGGGTTGCAGTGCAGGGACACGGACGGGAAGCTCAGACTCGGCCTGAGGGGCACTGCCCTCTGCTGGAAGGTGGGCGCAGCTGGAAGAGGAGGCATCCTTGGGTGTCTGTGGAGCACGGTGAGAAGCGCCCACCCTCGTGGCAAGCGCAGCAGTGTCCGAGTCATGGGGCACTAGAGTGATGAATTTTGGGGTCTGCCTTTACCCCTCCCACCTCACATCCACCATGGGACTCAGCCAGCCTGTTCCACTGCTGGCATCTTCCCACCTCAGCTCAGCTGAGCACAGCTTCTGGACCCCACAGCTGGGAACCAGCCTTCTTGTCACCCAGACCAGGTGATGGGAGCCTGAGGACAGGCTGGAGTGGGCGCGTCCCGCACACTGCAGGCACGTGTGCAGCTGAGAGAATGCAAGGGCTGTGTGTGGTGGAGAGGCCCAGGTGCAAGACAGGAGGCCAGAGGCTGGGGTGGGCGAGGCAGAGGAAGGGCTTCCTTCTCGCGGTCACCTTCACCGAACCCAGAACCATGCCATCACTCTGCAGCTCTCCTGCCCTGGTCAGCCCTCCCTTCTCCGTGAAACACCGTGGCTTGGCCTCGTCGGGGCTCAGCGCCCCAGCCCCACACCCAGGCAGCACCAGCCGCCACCACTGCGCTCACACTGACCCCGGTGCACACAGACCCATCCTCCTCCCACTGTGTGTTTAGGTTCCCAGCCCCCCACCTGCCACGGGGGCTCTGTGGCCCCGTCCCTTCCTTTACCACCTGTCTCAGGAAGGCAGCTCCAACTCTGCTCTCTGCTTAGTGAGCAAGTGGATTCAGATGCACAGAGCCATAAGCCATGGGTAGGTATGAGTTTTTTCTTCGTGTCTCTTTCTGTCTTCTCCCCCTTCTTTTTCCCTCCCCAGTACTCCTCTCTCCCCCTCCCTTCCCACTCCCCCCTCATCCCACATTTTCCTTTCTTGATTTCTTTGTCCTGCATAAATTCCCAAAGTAATGTGTTTTTTAGTCTTCCTGAATTGGCAAAGTTTCCAATCCCTCAACCCCTTAATTGTCCTGAGTGTTGAAAACAACTCTGGCCCTGCTTTAAATGAGCTTTGATCCCTGCTGGTGGCTGCTAAGGAGTACAGCTTTGCCCTCTCGCAATACTGGGGCTTCATTTGAACTGGTCATCTGATTTCTGGTAATATCTGACATGGTCCCCAGAGAAGACACAGATGACCTGAGGGATTATCTGAAATGGATTCCTGGTATAGGCAGAAGCTCAAAATGTGTCCTTAGACCTTTTAAGCCCCTATTATCCCTAAGTGAGGCCAGACACCTCTACCCCAAGTTGGCCTAGCTGGATAGAGTTCCCCAGTGTGGCCCTTGCCCTGCATTGACAGCTGGGGAGGAAATAGCCACTCTGTGAGGAGGCATATGGGACAGAAGGAAACTCCAGGGACTTGTCTGTGTGGACCAGGGCATTGGGTCAGGGGTGCCATGCTGGGTAGACAACCCAGCTTTTAGGATCCAGGGGATCTGGTGGAGCCTTGTCCTGGATTCTGACCCAGGCCCGACCCCACTGAGCTCTGTGACCATGGCCATCAGAGTAGCCAGACCCCAGTTGATTTTCCCACCTGTAAAATAAAAGCTGAAGCGGGAGGTTTTCATCAGCCCCTCCAGAGCCCCTGACTTCTACAGAGTGGCTTCGCCCCCACTGCACCCTGTCTCAGCTGGGACAGCTCCTGCTGCATCTTCCTGCTTTGCAGGACTGAGGGAGGCCCCTCTGCCACTCTGGGGGAGGGTGCCGCCACCCCGGCCCTCCCCTGCCCCTGTGCAGGCCCCTCTGTGTTGTAGCCTACCCTCCCTTCTCCACCCCCAAAAGTGCTCCCGTGTTGCTCATCCCGGTCAGGGGAAGGCCTCCCCTCCTCGTGTTTGGTGAAACACGGAGAGCTGAGGGAAACAGGCATCTCTTGCCTCTGTTCAAAGGCTGTGGGGCAAACCTGCCATTGCCAGGAGATGGACGTTTGTTAAAGACAAAGTGCACTTGCCCTTTTGTTTGTTTTTTCACATTTTCCTTGGCATAGGACCTGGAACAGTCTGCCAAGTGGACAGAATCAATCCATTTGTGTTTGGGGCTGGCCTTTCACTTTGGAAACCTAATGGAAGAGATGGGGCTGCTGGTCTCACATGTAAGAGGTTCCTTGCCAAAGGCTGCGGGCCCCTCTCCAGCAGAGTGAGCACAGGGCATGGGGTACCAGACACCCCACAGTGCCCAGAAGCCACAACCCTTTTTCTAAAAGAATAGGAACAGAATCTCAGAGACGTCCCAGCCCGGCCACTGGCATGGATACGTGTTTCCACGTCCTGCTTAGAAACCAGTAGGCAGCCTTTCCCCAGCCTAGGCATTTCCAAGTGAGTATGGACAAGGAAATTCACCGGGCTGCATTTTAGCCTCATAATGGCTGTTTACTTTGGAAAGGAGGGTGGGAGGAGGGCAGTTGGTGGACCCTCAGGTGCATCTTGAGGTGGGTGCTTTCCTGAGAGCTCAGCCCACGTGCTTATAAGGGTGTATGAAGACTCTCTCAGGACACGTGGCAGAGAATCCCACCCGGGGTCAGTGTGATTGGGGACCATCTGGGAACAGTGAGGAAACGGTGGCCCAGCAGGACGCTCTGAGAGGACTGAGAACGTCGGGTGGGACCCCCGGCTCACAGCCTTCTCACATGTCTTTTCAGATGCGCTGGCTCCCTCCCTCTGAAGCGACTTCTCAGGGCTGGAAGTCCCGTCAGTTCTGCTGAATACTATGTGAGTATTTGGTTTCACTGAGGAAGGTGTAAGGCACGTGTCTGGTACCCAGGGGCTGATCCCAGAATGGCAGCTGTCATCCTTTCTGCACAACCAGCCTTCCTATTGCCTTTGGTCGTCCACCTTTGTTAAGCTCACTTAAAGAACTTTCATGTGGCCGTGTGTCTCTTCAGAGAGAGCATTTCCACCTGGGATGGGGGGAGAAGTGAAGTACGGGTGCTACTCTGTTAAACCCTGAACTCAGGAAACCCATCCCTGGCTTTCCCATGTCGTAATTAAGCAGTCAGAGCTAGTTTCTATAGAACTGGTGTCAGGAAATTTCATTACATAGTTGTAGTTCATCTGCTACCAGTATTTTTTTTTTTTTTTGTCTTTTTTGTCTTTTTCCATGTCCGGCAACGGATTGCAACCCTCAGTGTTGCCCCCGTACCGGACCGGGGACCGGCGACGGGATCGCAAGCCTCGGCGTTGCTCCCGCGCCTCGCTCAGCCAGTGAGCGGGAGCCGGCCTGTACGTGGGATCCGAACCCTCGGACGGGAGCGCCGCCGCGCTTCCCAAGCGGCGCACTATCCAGTGCGCCACCGGGCCGCATCTGCTGCCAGTATTAACAAAAACGTTCCTCCAGTTTCAGGCATATAGCAGCCACTAATTTGCAAAGTCGTTTATTAGGGGAGTCTTAGATATTTATTAGAATTAACTTCTCTGCATACATGCATATCTAAAGTTCTAATCTTTGTAAAATGCCTAATTTTTGTACTGAAGGCAGTGTGCTATTTTCAGTAGGCTTTCCTTATGGTATTTTATCTTGAGCTGAACAATATCCTAAACTGGCATCTTTATGCCATTTTTAAACCTAATTTTGCCTCAGAGAACTACGAAATAATTTTTTTCCTATAAATTTATAATTTCTACAAAATTCCAAATGCCTTCTGTAATTCAGTATCTTGACTAAATTTCTATTAAGTACAAGAAACGATTATTCTGAACTCTGATTTGGTGTGTGAATTTGGGGAGTCTGTCTACAGTTAAGTTTTTTAAATGTTACAGTTCTACAATTGTTGGGAAAATATAGGAAAAATGGTCAGGGCCCCTCAGATGTTGAGAATCTTGCCGAGCATTTGATGTAAACAGGCACATGCGCTCAGGTGTTCCTTGGTTATTGTCTAGTGTAACTGCGCGTGTGCACCCAGGTGTCCTGGGTTATGGACTTTATAAGGATGAGTGGCTCCGATCCAGGGAGCGTCCCAGCCCCGGGATGCTCCCTCCCCGTGGGGAAGGCATGGGGAGGCCACTACTGCTGCTGGAGGCTGCTGCTGCTAGTGCCCCCGGGACGCTCTGCAAGGCCACTGCCACTGCTGGACCCGTAAGCTGCTGCCAGTGAGGAAGCTGAGGACTGAGCTCATGTCACCTGCCAACAGCTCCTGGAATCTTTCCCAATTACCTAGCATGGACCTGCGTGTGAGGGGTCTGGGGACCCAGTCTGTACAGCGGGTTGGGAGGGTTTGAGCCCTAGCCCTGACAATATAAATGGACACTTAGTATAACTAAAATAATAACTAACATAATGAAACGTTTTGGCTTTAGTTATGACTCGCCTTTACAACAATCAACCTTCTCTTAGCTTACATCATTTCTTCACAAAGCAGGAAAAAAAATGAGAAGAGGGAGGGACAGACCTTTGTCCTGTTAGAAACACTAAAGAAGCCATGGCAAGCTGTTAAGCACATGTACTTGATACTGACAATAGTCATGGGCCTTTTCTCAGAGAGCTTGTATTCCAAGATAAAAATACTTCCCAGTAAAACTAATGTTCCTTTCCTTCTTCCACCATTAATACTGAGTCCCATGGGCTTTGTCAGATCATTAGAGGCCATGGAGACTCTTTTAGAGGGGCATTATGTGGAAAGCATTGGCCTCTGCTTGACTTAGGTTCCACATAAGTTTTTCAGACAGATCACAAGGAAATGCTTGGAGAAGTGGGAGCTGCAGCAGCTGGCCTCCTGCAGCTCAGTGCCATCTTAATGACGAGGAGTGAGAGCACTGAATGGGATTTTTAAAGAGTCTTGGGATTTATTGTCCACAGGCAAGTTGGCCTGTTGAGCTAAGTCTCAGTTGGTGGGTCAGGTCCCCTACAAGATCCCCGGGGACTGCCGAGTGTGGACTTCATCCGCTGAAGTTCTCACCACCGTGGAAGCTTTGCACGTCCACAAGAGCTCCAGTCCTCAGCCAGAAGGAAAACTTCTGTGTTCTCAAAGGATGGGCTTCCCCAAACAGGAGAAAGAGTGATGCGTATCAGAGCATCAGAAATCCCACAAAAGATTGTCACAGTGGCCAGTCCAACCAATAACCTGGCTCGTCAGGATTCTTCCTGTGATGGTAGTAATAAGAAGAAAGTTGGAGGATAACTTGTCTGTACTTCAGGACATCAGTTTCAATATATTAGAATCGTACCTGTTCTTCCCCTAACCTAACATATTCCTGAGGATAGCCGAAGAACACTAGTCCTCAGGGATAGTCACAGGTAGTTTTTCCAAGGTCAATCACAGTTCAACAGATTTCTTTACCAAAAGATTCTAGCACCTTTATTACAGTATTAGCATTGTGAATCTTTAAGAGGAGGGAGCTCTAGAATGCAGCATTTCTCAAACTTATTTGAGACTAGGGGATCCTTTTTTACAGACTCTTAGGAGACTAATGTTTTACTTAAAGCATGCTTTGGGAAACTATACCGTAACCTCTTGGCCAGAATCTA
>NW_007727047.1:391082-429737 GCF_000696425.1 Galeopterus variegatus
GCAGCATTTCTCAAACTTATTTGAGACTAGGGGATCCTTTTTTACAGACTCTTAGGAGACTAATGTTTTACTTAAAGCATGCTTTGGGAAACTATACCGTAACCTCTTGGCCAGAATCTATCCAGCGGCTCCCATGTGTAAAAGATCCTTGGACCATTGGCCGTCTGTGATACTTTCCATTAATCTGTGATGATGTGAAAAAGATCAGGGCAATGTAGTAGATTCTTACGGCTGCTTGTATTTGTCCCTTACTCTGAAATTATGCTGCCTGTGTGTGTCCGTGTGTGCGCAAGCATTCCTTTCAAATATATTTTAAGTGTCCTTTCTTAGAAGAATACAGTTAGCAATCCATGATAGATCCTGAAGTGTTCTTTTAAAATATTTTAAGATTTTGTGGAATCTAAAAGTTTGTGTTTTAGGAGAGACTTTTTTGCTTCCTGAAAATACCATCTGTAAGCTTTGAGGTTCGTATATTCTAGAGTCTATCAAGTCCAGGATTTCGTTAAGCCCTTGTTGCATGTCCATATGCCCATAATTAAGTTTTCTAACTTCAGTTACGTATCCCCTAGCCTTTGTTTCTTCATTCAGAAAAGCCTCCCATTCGGGAACTTCCCTCCACGACCACGGTGACATTGGTCTACCACCACCGTGCGGCTCCAGAAGGTGCTATGAGCACCTCTCCTCCGTGACAGTGTGCTTACCTCTTAGTTTTCCGAGGCTGGTAGGGTGTTCAGCTGGAAGCATCTCGGATGAGATAACTAGAAATTCCAAAGACCATGAAAGAGTTCATGGCTTGAAACAGCATCAGCCGATAGTCAAGGGAGTGAAGGAAACTGTGCGAGAGGTCACTGAGCACAAAGCCCCACGGAGGTGGAGGACAAAGTGACGAGAGGCAGCACGTGAGGCAGGAGCGTTGCTCCAGCGCGCAGCGTCAGGTGCTCTGCGAGGCTGAGTCAGGTGCCCTCCGTGTGGCAGTGGCAGAGGCAGTGGGCAGAGAAGCTGGCAAACAGCAGGCCGGCCGGCCAGCTCCCTTGGTTAAGAGTGCAGTCCAGAGACCGACCCGTGCTGGCCAGCAAAGAAACAAAAGAGAAGTTGGCAAAGGATGCAACAGAGGACCTACGGAGCGCTGTTTCTTTTTTAATAAAGAATTTATATAGGCCAAGCAGTTGCATGGGTTCCAGTCAAAAAGAGCCTGGGCTTCACTTGTATCCGCTCACCTGACTCTTCTCTAAGTCGTCATTCTCCCCCCATCAGCGCTGCCATCAGTCAGAGCCCGCAGGAGGCGGTGGCACCAGGAAGTACAGCTTATAAACCTGTACGGCTGGAGTAAGCGTGTAACGTCCCCTGCGGATGAGCCGTCTGTTCTCATCCACACGTGGGCGGTGGGCCACGGGCCAGTCTCCTTTCCTGGGGTCTGGAGGGAGGGGAGGAGTGTGGGTAACTGTGCGCATCGCTGCTGTGCTGGGTGCTGGGGCTGTGAGGCTGGATCCACGACTCCGGCTCCTGCTCGTGTTTTGGATCAAGTCCTTTCCAAGACAGCTAATAATCCATGCTACGTAATCTTAGGGAAATGTAAATTAGAACTGGAAACAGTGGTGCTGATGAGCTAATACAAACATTTGAGACCAAAACTAGTCTGTCAGAAAGTCCAAATAAAAGGCAGGTGCCACCCACAGCATTACTGGCCCATGAGACCTTCCTCCATTCATTAGGGGGGACTTTCACCCCGCACAACCCCCCGTGTTTTCCCTCCGTGGAAAGATGGTACCAGAACAGCAGATGAGAGCAGAAGTAAAGTGTAGTGTCAGACACGACGACCTGCGTCCAGAGTGGCCCTCCCTCGTGACGTGATAGAGCACTGGGACGCAGTCCTTCCAAACAGCCCCGGGCCTGCCCACTCGGAGGTCCTTCAGGGACTTCTAATTTCCCTACGTTCACATCTTAGTGCTGGAGAGAAATCAGTGACCGGACTAGAATGGAAACTGGCTCTTTATTTTTTAACTCAACATTCATCGTGTCTGCTGTGTGCTAGATATAAAAATGTGACATACCAGGCGTGTGCCCTAAGGAGCTTAAGTTCAAATGGGAGAGAGTCGTGGACATATCATATGAGAGGAAGGAGAGTTACTGCTCAGGATGCGCCAAGACCAGCCTGCTGTGTGGAAAGCTGCAGAGTAGGGCATGTGTGTTGACTGTCTTTGGTGGCACAAGCACGACCATCCGAGAATGGCTGGTAGTCAGAGGGAAGGGTGTCGTTGCTGTTTAATTTGCCCAGCACCTTGCCTGGTCGGTGGGGGTCAGTCTGGCTCTGAGCTGTATCTGCATCACTAGAGTTTTGCTAATTCTAACAATGTGGCAGAGAGCCCCAGAGTACATAAAAATAATTGAAAATGTCCGTCTCCCATATACATCGAGAACAGCAGAGCGTGCGCAAGCTTTTTGTCACTCCTTACAGGCAGTGAGAGTTACACAGCTTTCCTTGTTGGATATCTAAATAGAGTTAAACTTTTTTAAGAAGGGAAGAACGAGTTTGGGAGTTGGGGTGGGCGTGGGAGGGTATTTATTCTTCAAGAACTCACGAAGCCTCCCTGGCCATGGCCTGAGACCACACAGAGCAAATATAAGCACATGTAGTTCCAGCCTCACCAAATTAGAAAAGGGATGGCCAGAGAGAACGTGGATGGAATCTGAAGCCGTTTGTTCCTTACGTTTTGTTTTGTTTTGCGAGCAGCGGCCTAGCCCGTCTTGGGCTGTGAGCACGAGCGCCTGGTGCACTTGAAGCCGTTTGTTCCTTACGTTTTGTTTTGCGAGCAGCGGCCTAGCCCGTCTTGGGCTGTGAGCACGAGCGCCTGGTGCACAGGGTTGTCCTGAGGGGAGCCCCAGGTTCTGGGTGTCCAGGCAGAGGGTGGAACATCACAGGAAGGAAGGGGCACTGGGTCTTCATGCAGGCTCAGACCACTGCTGGGGCTTCTGCAGTCCCCCTGCCTTTGCCCTAGAAGATACCCAGGTGTTGTGCTTTCAAACTGCGGTGTGCCCAGAAACCAGGCGGTGCTGGCGACACATTTGCATTCTCCTTTCTTCTATCAATGGGGGTTTGCACATCGCAGTTAAGGTCATTAACACATAAATGCTCAGCAACCAGCTATAATAGGGAGGAGATGGGTAATAGAATAATAAACAGGATAGGTCAGGTGGCAAGGTAGGAAGGTACATGCCATGGGGTTGACAGCACTTCTGTTTCATACAGGGTCTCAGTGTAGTCAGTGTCAGCCCTAGAAGATGACATTTGAGCAAAGCCCTAAAGCTTTACCAGATTTATATGGGGTCTCTTTTCCAAAACAGACCCCACTTTACTGGAGCCTGGAGAATAATTTAACTTCTCTAATCCTCTTCTTGCCTCTCTGTTTGCTAAATCAAAGTAAATGGGCTTGAAATGCAGCAGCCTGTGCCACTGAGTCGTGGACACACAGCCGCCCTCCTCTGAGAGCTCTCTCCAGGTTCCCAGTGAGGAGACATGTGCCTGGCCCTAGGAGTCCTCCAAGCCCGGGGTCTGTTGTGGATGGGCCTGAAAACTCTGCCCCCTGCCCAGCATGGCAGTGGCCGGGCGCTCCCTCAGCTGTTGCTGTGTCCCCCAGGCTTCTTTAGGCCATGCACAACAGACCTCTGCTAACCACACAGCACCGACCGAGCTCACCTACAAACCAGGGCCCATAGGACAACCAGATGCACTGAAGGCTGCACTTGCCCCCAACCCCCTTTACCTACGTTCCATGAGTCTGGTTGGGGCTCCTCAAGACCCCAGAGCATCTGCTCTAGTAGAGGTGCCCGAATGTTCCATGGAAGAAGTTCAAGGAGGGTGGCCACGGGTTAAGACTTGGACATTGCGTCTCAGTGGCTCCACAATTCCTGAGAGCATTGCCAGGTCGGGGTCACCTGCAGGAGCCTCGGCCCCAGCCCTCCAGTTCCAGCATCTCCTTCTCGGTGGAACATGGAATTTCAGAAGGCCAGTGTTCTCAGCATAAAGTTAGAAACGAACACATTTGGAATTGCATTTTCTCTGGGGAGTCACCTCAGGGGTTCTCTGTAGAGCAGGCTCTGGCTCACACGTCCTCACTGCCCACCAGGTGAACTCTGGTGTGCGGACAACTGTGGCTGATGCAGTCGCTGTGCAAAGAGCGGCTTGTTGATAAAACCACATTCTCTTGGGAACACTGGGTGAGAGTTAGGGTCCCAGTACTCTTAGTCAGTCATTGCTGAGTCAGACTGATTAGCTTGAGCCCAGAGGCCAAGAGGGATCTGGCCATTAGCATGACTTCTTAGGCACAGGCATCCTAAAAATGCAGCCCGGCAGCCCCACGAGCACCCTGGGGCTGCTGCTGCAGGCTTCCCTTCTCCCTTCCACGTGTGCTGTCGGCAGGTGTGGAGGGGGCTGGGGAAGAGTGCATGAGCTGATAGGTTTCATTTGCAAAGATGAGCATTATTTTCCTGTCCTCAAATAACCCAAACTTTACTAGGAAACTAGAATCACATCTACTCATCTTTTATTGTTTTTATAGTGAAATTTTGGAGAAAACATTTTTCCCCTTAATTCTATGAAGAGATGTCCTAGGAAGGCAGTCTTTCCTTCAGGCTCACCATTAATTCCAGAGCTGGGTTTCAGCACAGGGCCCGGTCTCTCTCCCTGCTTGAGCCCTGCTGGGGCCAGCTCAGAGGACCCAGGCATCTCCCTCGAAGGGGCAGACTCCTGAGTGGACTGAGCCAGGAACGTGTTTATGGGGAACTTGAAGAGTTTGCCCCGTACATTGTGCACTCCTGTTCATACAGCCCTACATGCTAGAAACAGCCTCTCTGTCTGCAGGAAGGAAAACAGTGCTGACCAGAGCTGAAAAATTGAGAATTGTTAGTCGTACATTGTGCACTCCTGTTCATACAGCCCTACATGCTAGAAACAACCTCTCTGTCTGCAGGAAGGAAAACAGTGCTGACCAGAGCTGAAAAATTGAGAATTGTTAGTAGGGAGTAGGGCCACTGGCATCTACAAGCAGGGAGTTGGGCCTCCTTCCTTGGCAGCAGGACTTCTTGGGAAAACCAGCTGGCTCAGAGGCAGCCATGCCTGCAGGAGGAATATTTAAAATGTATTATTTGCTGGGTCTTTGCACCTTCATGTTTTAAAGTTCTCAGACCCTGGGGAGTAGCAGGACGTGTTCATGAATGTGTTTCCTTTTGGTTTCCGTTTTTGAGGAGGCGCTTGGAGCACAGATTAGTCATTGGTGCATGTGGCAGCACAGGGCTCTCCTGTGACCTTGGGCTGACCAAGTTGTGGTGGTGGTCGGATGCAACTCCTGGAGCTGGTTACACTTTCGAGTCTTCCTCTGTTGGGGGGCCTTCTCTGTTGGGGGACCTCGGGCCCCTCGGGCCCCACACCTTTCCACAGATCCAGCCCACAGTCCTTAGGATCTGACCATGTGAGCAGGTGGCGGAGCCTCTGCTGGCTGGGCCAGGCCACCTCCCAGTGCTGCCTCTCTGCCCGCCTTGGGGAGATTCACACCCTCAGCAAAGCCCACAGCACACCTCTCTCGGGGCGCCCTTCCTCCCCGGCCAGCCAAGAGCCTCCCCGCACTTGCCCCACCAAGTCCTGAGTTCCATGTCCTAGCTCAGAGGGTTTCATGCCACTGGTGTAAAAAGTCTTTCTTAGGTGGCAGCTTGTCCTCAGGTCAGCAGCAGAGGCCTTCCTCTGTTGGGGGGCCTCGGGCCCCTCGGGCCCCACACCTTTCCACAGATCCAGCCCACAGTCCTTGGGATCTGACCGTGCGAGCAGGTGGCGGAGCCTCTGCCTGCCTTGGGGAGATTCACACCCTCAGCAAAGCCCACAGCACACCTCTCTCGGGGCGCCCTTCCTCCCCGGCCAGCCAAGAGCCTCCCCGCACTTGCCCCACCAAGTCCTGAGTTCCATGTCCTAGCTCAGAGGGTTTCATGCCACTGGTGTAAAAAGTCTTTCTTAGGTGGCAGCTTGTCCTCAGGTCAGCAGCAGAGGCCTTTGGTCCCTTGGTCTTTGGCTCTCTCAGTTCTTTGCCCTCAGAACAGTCATCAGGGCCCAGGGAGCCCCACAGGCCAGCCCAGGGTGGAGGTGACCATGCTCTGTTAACGGGTGATCTCTTTCTCCGTGCCAGGTCCCAGATGTGTGATGGCGGCTGCAATCTGTCTTGTGGGTATTAATGCGATCTTCAATGGTGGCTACTGTTCTCTAGCTGTTCTACAAAACTGGAGCGTGCTGGTGAGTTCCAACGTCAGTGCTGAGCAAGCCCCCTGCAGAAGCAGCGTGTCCAGTGTCAGGACCATCACACACAGCATCAGCTGGGAACTGTAGGCCTCTGGGGTGGGGGGATCTGGCAAGTGGGGTGCTGCTACCTCCAGGAGATTCTGATGGGCATTCTTCATTGTCTCCCCCACTGTGGCCTGCATAGGGAGGGTCATCCCAAGGTAAAAACTGGTAGTTTTCAAAGTGCATCACCCCTAGAATTTGTCACCATGGCCTTTGTAGGTAAGGCTGGAACCATGAACATCTGGTTATCCAGTAGCATCATGGAGTGCGATATTCCTACCTAAGGGAATTTTACAGATAAATGAAGCTTTTCCCTTTAAAGCCCTGAGTCTTTTTTGGAAATTAACCATTTTGTTGGAAATCTATTTCATGCAGTATGTAGAGTCCCCCTATTTTATTAATCCAATTATGCTGAATATAATGCAGCCCTTTCTTGAAGACTTGGGGACATTTTTATGAGCCTCGTTAGAAACAAGATAATTACCCTTAAGCATGACTGAATTATGTAGGATTCTCAATGAGTTCCCTTGGATTGCTAGGCTTTTCTCATAGGTAATAATTTTGGTGATTTGTCTGTCTTTTCATTCGATATCAGCTGTCACTTCTCAGTTAGTTAGCTTCTAGCAGTGAGTGTAGTCTTAAAAAAAGTCATAGCATTCCCAGAGGTGAGCTGCCTACCAGGCACCACATGTAGGGCCTTCCGGCTCTCTTTGGAAAGCTTGGTTTAGAACAGCAGGAATGCCAGGGGCAAGCAGACCGCGGGTTATGTCTCAGCCCAAATAAGGTGGCGAATTTCATCCCTATGAAGAGCCTGTAAAAAAAAAAAAAAAAAAAAAAAATGAGTCAGAAAGGAGGGCAAGATTCCTGCTAAGGACAGAGAACCAAGCAGTTCTGGCCAAGGAGGTCATGATCACACTTTGGGGGCTTAAATGATTTCATGCTGAGAACAGTGCCTTTTGGTGCATGTCCAGAGGTGCACACAGCTGGCGTGAGCTGTGTTCTGCAGCCACCTCCCACCTGCCCGCAGCTGGCCAGCCTCTGGGCGGGAAGCCTGCCACCTGTGCTGTGGGCGTTTTCTACCACTGACGTCTGCTTCTCACACTGACCCACACTTACCAACGGGAGCATTTTTCCCCATCACGTATGGCAGCTGCCACTTCATCCCCACTAGTTCTACAGACTTACAGTTCGTTAGGTTCTCCCTCTGTCATAGTTCTTAATAATGATACCAGGATATTCTTATTGATATTATCACTCAGTAAAACTGTTTGAAACACATGATTTTGTTTTGTTTTCTTCTCTCCTTCGGGGAAATTTAAGACCAATTAAAAGCCACCATGCAATTTTTCGGAAGCAGGTTGCACATAATGATATTTGAAATGCAGTATGTTAACCAGGATACCAGTGATTCAAGGCACATGGGCGTGAGTGGAGTCAAAGCAGCAGCAGCAGCAGGAGGGGACAGCCAACAGGTGACAGAAGGGCCTAGTGGTGAGGGAGCAGAAGATCTGGGGGAGGAGAACTGGGACTTGGACCTGGGGGGCAGCTAAGAGTCCGGTTGCAGACGCCACAGAGAAGCCCACGAAAGCAGCCAGCCAGCATGGAAGCAGCTGGGAGGAGGGTGTCACCAGCACTGACCATGATCGTTCAAGTTGTGGCTCACCAGTTCCCGGGGTCATCCATGGGTTACAGGAACGAGTTAGGATGAGGCTTTTCTTTCCCCAGATTGGAGGTCAGACAGCACTGCTTATATGACCTCCCCGTGGAAGGCAGAGATGGGCCTGGGCCGTGAGGACGGACGACCTCCACCGCTCCGGGGCTGGCCTGTGCACAGACGGCGGGGCAGCCTCACACGCTGTCCTTGGGGCAGGGCGTGCGCGGGGAGGCTGCTCGGGCTCTGGTGTCATCCGAGCGGGCGGGTAACCAGAAGACTGTTTCCTAGAGACAGACCCTATAGGGCATGCACTTGTTAAATGTCAACTAGTCTTTTTATGACAAATTATCATCAGTACTTGGTTTTGTGAAGGTGAAGCTGACTTCATTTTTATAAAGTACCCTCATAGAACAGAGAATTATTTTTACTGCTGAGAGAGAAATCTCACAAGGCACCTGGAGAAGCAGATGGTGCCTCAGCAGTGGAAAGATGAGAAAGGGCAGAGCAGCCACCCCAGTCTCTGGGCATTGCTGTCCCTTGTCAGCCAGCAAGCTTGGTGACCCCAGCCCATCAGCACCGAGTGCCACATACTGACCCTTTCCATCAAAGATGACCGACATGAAGTGTTTTAGAATTTCAGAATATTCTGGAAGATACCAGGAGACACCCTCCAGTGTCTTCAAATCGGAACAGTTGCGACCTACCTCGACAAGGAGGTTTTGTCCGAGTCTTTATCACATCCCAGCACTGGCGTGCTGTCGCTGACCTCCGTTCAGGAAAGGCTTGTGAGGAGGGTCTGCCCCTGGCCTCCCACCCTGACCCGCCTTCGGTCCGTGGTGCTTTGTGTTCCCGGATGTCTTTGGATTCTGTTTAAAATGTCCTTGTTAATACATTCCAAGGTTTGAACTCCATTCCCAGCTAAACCTCTTCCTTGTTTACAAGGACTGAAATAGCCACATTTTGACCTTCTGTTCGGTCTGGGAACATCTATGGCAATGTGAATGCATTCTTTTCCCATGTGAGAATTACATTGACATGGCACAGTTACGGAAGGCTCTGGAAACTAGACTCTAGTCTCCCTTCTTCTCTCACTTCCCTCCCTCCCCTCCATGTTCTTTTTCACTTCTAAAAATTGGCCTTTCTAATTGGCCAAAATGAACCAGACCCTTACACCTTTCTCCCCGCGCAGGGCAAGGGAAGAGCATCAGGAGTCAGGATGGGTTGCTGATTGCCCAGGAAACGCGGAGGCACCTTTCCATTCCCCAGAGGTAGCAGCTTCCTGGAGAATGTCCCCATTGGGGCCAAAGCTGCCCAACAGAGGTGCTCAGGGTGCCCTGGGTGTGCAGAACCCAAGAGGGGTCCCCAGGCACAGTCAAGACTAGGGGCCCGAGTCTCGGTGTCACATCCCGTTAATGGCACAGGGGCCAAGTGTATGAATACAGGCTTGCATTTGCGCTGTGTGCAGGTGACTGTATCCTGGGTTAAGGAAGGAGGCAATAGTCTTAGAGAGGAAAATAAACCAAGACAGCCCCTGTGGAAGCCAGAGAGGTGGCCTGGACAGCAAGAAGTCCTGCTGGGAAGCCCCGCAGGCTGGAGAGTCGGGAAGGAGGAGTTTTGAAAGGTGGCAGGGTTTGTACATGCTGAGGGGCATCCGAGCAAAGAGGGGAGGTAAGAATGGGCACAGCGTGCTCTTGCCAAAAATACACTGTGACCAAGCTTCTGAGGGCCTTGCAGGGTGCGTTAGGGATATGGGACTTGGGGAGCTATTGGAGAAACTTAGCAGGGCCGGTGTCTTAGGAATCATTGTCATCTTGCTGCCAAAGCCAAGTGGATGCAGAGTCAGGGCAGGAGCGTGTGGCGGAAGGGCCAGCCCCAGCTGGCGGTGGCAGTGCTGGGAGGCAGCCCTGACCCGGGAGAATGGTGCTGCGTGCCATCAGCGTAGGGCGCGGAGCAGCACCAGGGCTGGGTGCAGGGACAGAGACAAACGGTCAGGAGGCAGCAAGGTGACGAGTCTGGTTTTAGGCTTGTTGCCTTTGAGGTCTTGGCAGAAATGTCCAGGGGAAAGCTGGGGGAATGGGGAAAGAGACGCCTGGGAGTGAACCGTGGAAACAAACAGGGCAGGGCAGGAAATGTGCATTTGCCGAAAGGATGTTGAGCTTCCAGAGAAGAAAGCAGACATATTCCAGCCAGGACCTGCCAGACGTAGCCAAGCGCCGGAAGGGACTTCGACCGTCCTAAACCAGCAGGCCCAGCCCCCGGGAAGGAGCGTGTGGGAAGGAGGCTCACACATGGCCAGCTTCCCTTCGCCTGCCCCTTCAGTCCCTTCTCTCTCATAGTCAGTCCCTGGCAGCAGGGGGTAGCATTGGTCTTGATGCCATGCCACTGTATCTAGTGCCAGCTGCATTCCCAAGGTGGCCCCCTCTGAGCCCATGCCCTGAGGCCTGGCAGCAGCACGCAGGCCCCTTAGGTTCCCAGAGTCCGCGGGCTGCCAAGTGCTGTCCCCTGTGAGTTGTTCCAAAGCAGGAACAGCTGAAGAGTGATGTTCCTCAGAAAGTTTCCTGGAATCGACAGGGGTGCTGGTGTGTGGTCAAGTTTGGAATGACGGAAAACTTATGGAGGAAGCTGGCCTCGTGTCCCCCCCCCTTTTTTTTTTCCTTTTTGTCTTTTTTTGTGACCGGCAACGGATCGCAACCCTCAGTGTCACGCCCATACTGGACCAGGACCGGCAACGGGATCGCAACCCTCGGTGCTGCACCCGAACCTCGCTCAGCCAGTGAGCGGGAACCGGTCTGTATGTGGGATCCGAACCCTCGGCAGGAGTGCCACCGCGCTCCCAAGCGGCGCACTGTAGCAGTGCACCACTGGGCCAGCCCCGTCGTGTCCCCTTTCTATAAGCTGGTTCCACTGCACTGCCGACATACAGCAACCGGGGGCGAGTGGAGGGGCCATTGCCTCTTCAAGTTTCACCGATTCTCTTTTCAAAGCAGTGTCCTTGTCCTAGTCCTTGAGGGGAAGGCTCCTTTGGCAGTTAAAGGGCAGTAGAACAGGCCTTAGGAAGGATGGGGGTCCAGCCGGGAGGTCATGCGTTCATCAGGGAACTTCAGCTGCTATAGCCCCAAATGGAATGCCTGGCCCCTGGATCCCGACCCCATGCAAAGATGCCCCAACCCTGGGCGTGCTCTCACTCCTCCCCACCCAGGGCTGCTCTGTACTGTGCACACCCAGATTGCGGGACCAGGGTGCCTCACCACTTCCAGGTAGAAATCAGGGTGTAGCAAAAGAGATGGGGACTTTCAAGAGGAGGCCCTTCTGCTGGCCCTTCTCACTAAGCAAATGGGGTGTGTGGCCTGCACTAAAGCTGGGTGTGGACGGCCCCTGCCCGCTCTGGCTTCTTCACCCCAGAGCATGTGGGAAGTGGGCGGCTGATCCACCTTGTGCTGGGCAGCTGCGGGGGCAGGGAGCAGCCATCAGAAAACAGATTTTCCTGAAGGAGGTTACCTCCGTGTTCACTCCTGGTAGCTTAACCCTCCTGATTCAGGGAATTCTGCTGAGAAAGTAAAGGGAGAAGGTGGAAGTGGGGACAGTGTGACAGGACCACACAGAGCATTTCCAAATCAAAGAGCTCTCTAGTTCAGCCTCTCTCCAGTAAGCCTAATTAAATTCATGTGCTAGGACTAATTTAATATTTGCAACAAGCTGAAGAGACAGATGAGTATTACTGTTATTACTATTATTACATATTATTATGAGTATTACAGATAAGGTTCTGGGTATCCGGATCCCTGCTCTGGGAAGTTCTGCCTGGCTTTCTCCCTGCAGGTTTCCCATGAAATGTGTCATTATAGTGACTCACTATAGGGACGTGGTCATTATAGTGGGTCACAAGACTTGGAAGCTGTTATTATTTCTACCCATTTGTACTGTCATCCAAAAACCAGGATGTGAAAAGATATATTGGGTCATAGTTCAGATCCAGATGCAGCCAGCATTGTGCAGATTTGGCTTGTACAGGAGTCTTTGCAAGACGGTCCAATTAGCTGTGTTGCAGTGTTCACCTACATATGCATGTTTCTAATTTCAGGATTTACTGCTAAACACATTCTCCCAAATACGAGGGTACTTCAAAATGCAGCCAGCATTGTGCAGATTTGGCTTGTACAGGAGTCTTTGCAAGACTGTCCAATTAGCTGTGTTGCAGTGTTCACCTACATACGTATGTTTCTAATTTCAGGATTTACTGCTAAACACATTCTCCCAAATACGAGGGTACTTCAAAAAGTTCATGAAAGATGGAATTAAAATGTAATACAAATATCTTTCCATAAACTTTATTTTGGTGACTGGCCGGTGTAGGGATCGAATCCTTAATCTTGGTTTTGTCAGCATCACACTCTACTAACCAGCCAGCCCCTTTCCGTGAACTTTTTAAAGACCCCTTATAAGTCTAACTTGGAACAGTTAGATGGGTTATCAATAATCTGTTTTCTTTATAGTGTCTGTCCACACACAGATAAGCATTTTCCTGTACAAAATTCTAGTATATGCTGATTTCCTTCTGTGTACGCCTTTTCTACAACTGCAAATATGTGAGTCTGACATGTTGGTAAAACAGTAAAAAAATGAACAGGGAGTTGGAGGAAGAAGAGGAACGCAAAATGAACGACAGAATAATAGCAGAGGGTTTACAACACATCCCTGACATAAACTGAGTAAATCTAAGCACAGTAAAGCTGAGACGTGTTTAAGAAAATCTGGGACCGGGTTGGGACTCCTTCAGTGCGAGTCAAGGACTTCAGTGATTGTTTGAAGGCCCTTTTTTCTGCCACAAAACAAAATAAATACGTAAACATTTACTTGCACCCTCAGGGAAGAAGGTCTTGAAAAGTTTTTATTAAGTAAGAGATAAATAGAAATTAAATATATGCTACTCATGAAGCTAAGGTGAGGCCACTGGTACTGTCGTGTGTGGTCTTTATTTGGAGGGTCAGTAACCATGTTCATATACACATATACATACACTTCTGCAGAGAATCACTAATGCATTTTTCCATGGGTTTCTAAGCCATGAATTCTATCCACCGGCATCTCTGAAATGAAGTCATAGCAAGTAGGAGGAAGCAGTGCTCGTGGTTGAGATCCGCTCTCCTAACTAACTCGTTTTTCTTTGTTTCAGGCTTGAATAAACCTTGCCCAGTTTTGATCCCTTCAAGACATTGCCACAGCCTCTATCACACATCTGTTTTTCTCGAAGAAAAAAATATAATAAAAATGTTTTACTCTTTTACACTGTATAATTGTAAGAAATAGTGTTATTTGTCAATGCATGGTCTGACATACATTTCTGTACAGTTTGGAGATATTTTCAAACAAAACATGAAAGAAGTCAACAATTTAAAAAAAAAAAACAAGAAAGTGAGTATTTTTATACCGAACATTTAAAGTATGACAGGACGGATGATCTTACACTGGGTTGGATCACAATTTTTGTGCTTGACTTTTGAATGCTTGTAATTAAAAATATCTATTTTTTTTCCTCTAAAATAAGCTGCATGTTTGAGGCATGTTTCTAAATCTTATCAAAATTTCCAGAATTGTATTGTGAATGTATAGAAATCTGTCTGCCTGGCCAGAGTCCAGGGTAAATTAGTAACATGGTGTTAGACATTAGACACAGAACTGTTATCTGCAGTATTAGGTCTATAATCCCAGTTCTAGTAGGATATCGCTGCAAGACAATCAAAAGCCTCCAGGAGCTTTTACCTTAATGGCATACTCCCAACCGGGCAAAGAACATTTAGTTGGCAAAAATTCCTGACCAGCGTGTGCCCTTAGAAAGCCCTGGCAGCTCCAGATGTGACTATACAAACTGTGTGCCAAGTGTTCGTTTTTGCAGTTTTGTTTCTCTTTTATAACTACACGCTCCTGTGTGTGTGTGCCCCACTTAATGCATAGCTCACCTCTGTAAGCCATCCCTGCTCCCCCAGTGGAGGTGTGGACTCGGCCTCACTGATAAGAGAAGCCCTTGGCTTGGGAGGGAGCCCCGCCTCACCAGGGGGCTGGCTTGGCCCAACGCCCTTGGCTACAATGGGCAGCTCATCTTTCCCAGGTGATTTTGCAGAACACCTGCCGAACTGAGCTGGCATTTCCAAGCCTTGGCAGCACCGTGCCAAATGGACCATTTAACACATGCTCTCCAATCGTATGTGTTCACTGTGAGACCAGCTGCCGCCCCGGCACAGGAAGAGACGGTGTAACCAGTGAGTATTTGGAATGAAGACTGTTCAGCTTGCTTCAGGACTTCTTCAAGGCCAAAAAGGCAATCTTGTTGACAACATTTCCAGAGTCTGTGACAGCTCAATCTCTTTCTCCTTGTGTAAGAGCCACGTACAAAATTATATGGACCTAAGAATTTTCAACTGACGATATAGCTAAACATGATCACAATCTTCCCTACTGATCTGCTCACGCTGTGTTGGAAACTTCACTGTTTTAATGATTATATGGTTGGTTTGGGTTTTTGTTTGTTTTATTATTTTCCATTAGAAATAAACACGTCAAGAAGTTTTTAAAGGTCATCACATAAACAAGGCCAGGAGTGAGGGGCTCTTTCTTACCATAGGAGAGGGGCAGTTATTAGTAACTTGGGACTTGTGATGTATCCACTTCAGTGTTGGAGGACCTGCCTGCGCCCTCAGCACTGTTTGGCTCTTGGTGAGATTCCTGTACTCATTCCTAAGAAAAACAGCAGAGCCACTTCTACAGTCTATTATGCTTTTATAATCTGTTTAAAGGTACTTTTTTATTGTCATTTTTTAAAAATAAAGTGCATATTCCAGCTATCACAGCCTTGCTTGGCAAATTCTTTTTTGCAAGATCAACCATATGCATCCCACATTGCAGACAGGGGACCAGCTGATTTCTTTCTCCCACTTTCAGGAGTTGGCAGGGGTAAGCTTGGCCATTGAGCCATTGCCACAGAGATTAAAGGAGGAAAACAGGATGAAAGAGCCAGAGGACAGCCTCTGCAAGTACACTCACTACTGCAGGCACTTGGGGACCAACACGGACGCCAGAGGCCGCTAGCGAATGTTAAGGTAGATTCACTAACCTTTCTGAGGTTGCCTTTTACTGCAGTCGGCTGACTGCCACATTCACCCCAGTCTTCAAAGCTTTAGCTTTGAAGATTATCTGAATTCTGTCAATGGTTTTCTGCTGACTTAAATGTATTAAGTAATAAACCAGGCATTGATAGCCAAGACAACAGTGTTTAATATACACTCTCACCCACCCTTGTCCCCTCAAAAGAGGGGGGGAACAAACAGTGCTTAATTCCAAGTCACAGCAACACCCACTATAACTGAGTATTACTGGGCACTGAGATGACCGGTTCTGTGGTCTGGCTCTCACATCCCTTCTGCCGGAGACTGTCCACCAAGTGCAGGGCGTGGCCACTGCCTCCCACCCCCAGGACTCTGTCTCACTACAGAGAACTAAGGTGCAGCTTCCCGCAGCCTTTCCCAGGCGGGAGGCCCAGGCCAGCATGGCTCTGCTCAGACTAGGTCATGAGGCTTTGCTGCAGCCCACCGGTGAGCTTCCAACTCAGGGGCACCAGAGACTGAGGAACTGGGGGCAGCTCACCCTTTAGGAGCTTTGCCACCTCCCCACACGGCCTTGGGCCACCCCCACTGCAATCAGCACTGGCTGAACTCACTGTCACTTCCACATGATTTTTTACAAGGGGCCTTGGGATGGAAGAAGGCCATAATGCTGATGATCGTTAGTGACGTGCAAGTGACAAGTCTGGATGGCATTTACCAATCTAGCACGAATTCCAAACTCCCACTGACCACCAGTTGAACACCAACTTCAGTATGGTCTGAAAATGTGCCTTTTCTGTCACTGCTGAGCAGGAATGAATGCAGCATGTCTTGATAAGGAAAGGCAGGTCTGTCTGTTCCTTCTTGCTCCCATGCAAAATGTCCCGATTTGTAGGCTCCAGAAAGATGACAACTAAGCCACCTTCTTTTTTTTACCACCAAATGAACCCTCCATTGTGAACACCAACTAATACAACAATAAACCGGCAACTGACCTTAAATTCTATGCCTTCCACCTCTAACACTGGTGTTACCCGCAATACTGGTACTCAACACGCCTTTACTAAAACTCTAATGACTATTATACTGGAAAACTACATCAGCAATTTCACTAACGCCTCCAAATTAGGAAGTTTTAAGCTTCTCTCTGCCACTGCTGCAGAACATCCCAGATGGTACTAACATTAACTCTTCCCTACACTGGCCTGACTCCATAACTACCCCCAGTCCCCATGCCTGTGTGCTATGAGAACACTCTTTTTGCAGCTCTCCAGTGACACCCACAAGTTGTTGTAGGTGCCTCGGGAGTCAAACCACAGCAACTCCTGCTTTATGCGGGAAGAGGAGGATGCCCATAAATAAGAACAAAACCATGAAGCCTGCCATTCCCCGTTGTTTGCATACATCTCCACTTACCGAAGGTCTGAGGGGGAGGAGAGAAATTGGGTCCTTTTGTTCCATGTGGAAAATTCTAGTGGAACGCTTTGACCATGCTCATTAATACCAAACTAGAAACCTGATTAGGCCAAATGCTTAAATTCAACCCAAACTTGTCTTCTGAGCATTAAGGAAGGCCTAAATGCAATGAAAAATGATGCTCAAGTTAAAATATTTACCTGGACAAAGAAGCACTTCTTCCCCAAAACTAGAACAGAAGCCTCAAGCGTGAGAGGCTTGGCAAGTATGTTCAAAATGTTACCAGAGTCAAGTGCAAGGGAAACCTGCTCTTAGCGTTTCTGGAGCTGGGTCTACCAAACTCAGTCTATGGTTTATTTACTCATTTATCCCGTTAATATCCTTCTGTTTTCTTAATTAAAAAAAAGTAATATAAAGGTAAATCTCTGCCTTTGAAGTATGAGCCCTGCAAAGTTCCAGCCAGTTGAAAAGTCACTGGGTTCTTACCAGGGTCTTGAAACCACATGGTCTGAGTCACAGGAACGTGCTGGCCCACCTCCAAACCAGTAGAGCTGAGCCTGTACTGCAGCCCGAAATTGTCCAAAGGGGCCTACAGCAGAAGAGCCTTGTTGATCTGCTGAAGAGTGGCCAGTCACATTTATTTATAATGGAAATCCTTTTATGAAGGAAAATTTGCTTTTGTTCTTTGAACTATACAGCCAGAGGCACAATAGAGGCAGGCCAGCGGCACAATGCCAGGCCTGTTTTAGCTCTGTGTTTCCATGAAGCGCTTCCCCAACTCTCATAAGATAGGAGAGGGAGGTGTTCCCAGGTCCAGTTAGTCTGAGCAGAGGCACAATGCCAGGCCTGTTTTAGCTCTGTGTTTCCATGGAGCGCTTCCCCAACTCTCATAAGATAGGAGAGGGAGGTGTTCCCAGGTCCAGTTAGTCTGAGAAATGGTTTCCAAGTGGTCCGCGGGCTCCCCTGGCTCCCACAAAACACCTATTTGTCTCTCAGAACACCACAAAATACCCACCAGGAGACAATGAACTGTCCTACACGAAGCCCCAAGAACAGCAATACAAGTGACAACAGGTCATGGTTGTTCTAGACCCAGCACTCCAGCCTTGCTGCAGAAGACACATGCTAGTCTCGGCTTGTTAGTAATAGGCAACAAAAGCCTAGAAAACCCATAGTCTTCTTCCTGTTCTAGACCCAGCACTCCAGCCTTGCTGCAGAAGACCCATGCTAGTCTCGGCTTGTTAGTAATAGGCAACAAAAGCCTAGAAAACCCATAGTCTTCTTCCTCACAAATGAATCATCTGAAAGTAGTAACAGTGCTTAGAGGAAAGGGGTCACAGTCTTGTCGTCTCTGCCTCAGAAAATTGCCATTAGCCTGGCCAGCTGGCTCAGTTGGTTAAAGCGCAGCCTTGTAACACTAAGGCCAAGGGTTCAGTTCCCGTACCAGCAGCCACCAAAAATAAAATTGCCGTTAGCTGATAAGAACTGCAGAATTGATATATCCAAGTGTCCTAGTCCCACACGACCACCTACATTCAGAACGTGTTTTTGCTGCTAGTGGTTTCAAACACAGCTCTCGAGAAATGCAGGGCTGTGCACCAGCAGTCCCTCCCTGCGAGCACTGGCACTGGAAGTGATGGGACGTTCCTGCACTGCCTTTTCGCTAACACTGAGCTCAACAGGTATCAAGTGCTTCTCTGTCCCTGGGGTCCCACCATCATCTGACCACACTTACAGGCTGTGACAGCAGCAGCCAAATGTTCCTTTTTTTTACACTTTGTCTAGGCTCAACTACATTTCTCTTAGCTACCCCTTAAAAGCCTCACATGATTGTGATGAATTATAGATCAAATGCACTACAGACCATCTTAACTCATCCAGCCATGCCCATTCCCACTTGCTTCTAAATGGCCGGCAGATGCAGCAGAAATGGCAGAGGCAAGAACGTGACTTGAACTTGGAATTTCTGGTGGATGTTTTCAGACACCCAGAACTGCTAAGAGACTCTTCTTTCTTATTATATATCACAACCAGGCTCCTACTACACTTTTTCACATGTCACCCACAACACCTCAACTTAGGGTACATGGAGGAATTGCTCTTGTAGGTCGTAGGCAAAGGGGATCAAGGTTTAACAACAGAAAATGCAAGTGAATGGGGTAAAGCTGTAACAATCGAGAGTGTAACACTTTAAGCAAGACACTTCATTTCTGGCCGGCCCGGTGGCGCACTGCTACAGTGCGCTGCTTGGGAGCGCGGTGGTGCGCCGCTTGGGAGCGCGGTGGCACTCCTGCCGAGGGTCCAGATCCCACATACAGACCGGTTCCCGCTCACTGGCTGAGCGAGGTGCGGACGCAACACCGAGGGTTGCGATCCCGTTGCCGGTCCCGGTCCGGTACGGGCGCGACACTGAGGGTTGCGATCCATTGCCGGACACAAAAAAAGACAAAAAGGAAAAAAAAACAAATCAGGGATCATTCTCTCTTTTTTATATTCCTTTACAAAGGTTTTAATCAATGCAGTACACCCTTGAACCTTAGACTTGAATCAAAATAAATAAGTTTTCCTGGGACTCCTATGCTAGTGCTAGACCTGTCCTGATTGTGTGCAGTCATTGGAAAGATATAGAGATTGGAGAGCCCCATATGAGTCAAGAGTACAGACTGTTAGGGAATAAAGTTAGTTGACCTTCAGATCAACTTTTCAATGCAACTGTGGCCTTAGTCTTATAGTTACAGATTTAGACAAGATAACTGAAATCAATTAACAGGCCAGTCCACAAAGTACTGACGAGCACAGATGTAGCTGGAAGTCACTAATAATACACAACTAGTGGTAAAGTATCTTATCCTTGCGAAGGTGAAGTGTCTGAGATGTCCAAAATGCATTTCCAGACCTAGCCCAAAAAACAGGACAAAGTATACAGACCACAAAAGTAGCACCTACGTGGAGATAAGCTAGCTCTACACTGTTTACAAGAAAACAGGTTTTACGCTGTAAGACACTAAAGCTCCTCCATACTAGCAAAAGAAGTTCTGATACAAAGCAAGACAGTTTGAATTTCCTGTGCTCTAAATTATCGTGGGGAACCTCAGTTTTACATCTTCTTAGGCTATTTTGGGGCTTGGAGGTTAAAAAAAAAAAAGAGGTAAAGCAAACAGATTACACTGTAAATGGATGAGAAGTAGAAAGGACAAAAAGAACTGTAAAAGGCTCCTGTCACCTGCGCAGAGCACTCGCTCTTTGGCTTACCTTCACGCCTTTTTTGGGAAGACCACACCTTGTTTATATAATTCACAATTTCAATTATGATATGAGGACAGAAACAATCAACCCAAAGGCCCACAGCAGACCCTATTAAAAGTGCAGATGAGGAACATGTGCAGATTGCCAATGAAGGCAGGAAAGACCACATGGATTTCCCATAAGTCACCAAAGGCTCTCACGAGTGGGCCAGTGAGGGGGTGACAGAGGGCATCTCCTCCAGAAGAACCTCAGGGTCACATGCAGGCTGGAACACAGAAAGCTGATGTTCAGGCTGGCAAGAAGACTCCATCCATCTTTGTCCAAGATGGTACCAGACCATGACTTACTGAATCCAAGAGGCAAAACATCAATTTGTCGTTTTAAAAGAAAACATTAACAATTACACTGAGTGCATCTTTATTGCTTCACTTGCTAATAAGAGGCACATCTTGTGTTCCAACTGTGAGATCCACATGCTCAGCAACACAGTGCAGATCCCAGGCTTCATAACATCCCAAATGTGCCTCAAAGACTGGAGCTGCTTCCAGCCATTTCCAAAAATGAAAAGAAACAAACTGAATTCACTAACATCTCAAAAATCTTTCTACAATGATTTTATTATAAATATGTATTTTTTGAATAAACAAATATTGCATTCAAGACTATCTGCAAACTTGTTCTAAAGTAATAAAAGAGGAAAAATGGAACCAGGAACCACTTAGAAGTAGAGTAAATAGCAGACACCTGCAAGCCATGCTAAGCGCCTTTCTCCCAAGAAGTAACAGAATGTTAACAGGAGTATCACATTTCTCACTAGCCCATTCAATTAAATAAGCTTTGAGTTTGGTAACTTGCACTTGTTCTGTAAACTGCACTGCTCCTCTCCTCAGTCCTAAGCAGCAGACCGGGAAGACGGTCAGTCTTCAGATCCCACCATCAACAAGAAGGATCTTGATTGTGTATTTGTAACTCTTTGTTCAAGGACAAAACTGTTCCCTATTTGCCAGGAGTAATGTCAGAGTAATCCTTCAGCACACCAGCCAAGTGTTCATTATGAGTCTTAAATCGTCGCTTTTTCTGTGAAGCAGGCTTTTTCCTTCTCTGAATAGGTGCCTAAAGGAAAAGGTAAAAACAGTTAGAAACAATCGCTACTCTGATGGGTAGTGCGGTCGGGATTCCCTGAGCATGCTCAGAAAGCAGCAGCAGAGGATGCGGGGTTTGGACCCTTTTTTCCTGCGTTGGCACCCAGCATCGCACACACCAATCCACAGCACGCCCCCGACCTCGGGCCGGACTGTGAGATGCCAACCTCCATCAGGAATAAACGAGCTGGCACAAAAAGCTACCAGAACTATTCTAGGCACTAAAGCAGATAAAACAAAACAGAGACAGTGAAGCTCTGTGTTTTTTGTCGCTGTTAGGTTTAAAAATACATCCACCATTACCAATAAAAAAAAAAATGTCTGAAGTAAATATAGAAAAACACTGAGATATGGCAAAGCTGGGAAATGGATGTGCCCACAAAGGCTTAGCCTATTATTCTCTATTCTTGTCTGTATACTCGAAATATTAATGTTACATGATCGAAAAATCAACAAACTAAGCAATGAAAGGAAACCAAGCAGGGCTGCAACCACCTTCACTGGGAGATGACTGGCAATGAATCTTCCCTTTTCATGAGTCCTACAAATTCACTGAATCACACACACAGACACACACACAGACACACATGCCCATGGAAGCCATAGGGCGGACAAGCTACCAAGCACACTGGTGGACACGGGAAAGCAAGGAATGGCGCAGCCACCACATTCGGGGTGCTGTCAACTATTCCCCATCCTGGCTCTGTCCATGGACACAGCTTGCAGGGTGGCTGGTGTAAGGCAATCTACACATCTCCATTTGATTACTAATGCCACCTCTGAGCGGGATTTAGGGGCTATAACGACAAAAATGTCTGGTTCCTAAGGGACCTGAAAATCAACAAGGACACTTCCACGTGATCAGGGCTGTGGCAGAACCAGGCGCCAAGACCACAAAGTTCACAGACAAAGGGAGCACTGTTAGGGCCTTGAAGGCCAAGCAGAAGTGGGCTCCTTCTAGAAATGGGGAGAAGCTGTGCGAGCAGGAGAGGTGCAAGGGTGAGGACACTCACCCTAGAGCCGGCTCAGTGTGGCTGGTGCTCGAGAGCAGGCACCGCTAGGACACAGGCCCTCAGTAAATCAAATCACCCCAAGAAAAAACTGGAAGGGGGAGCAACTACCTGCTCCTCAGAGAGCAGAATGGGAAGCAGGCACACGGTTCAGAAACCAGAGGACTAAGCTGTGTTTCTAGAGATTACACACCACTTTCTTTGGTCCGGATTCCTGCATGGAAGAAATGCCCTGTCGCTTCAGGTATTCTTCAATTTTCTCCTCATCCATTGAATCCACAGTGACACTTCTCCACAGTTTCTGAAATTCTGTACCAACAAGAGAGTAGTTATGTTACAACCAGTTTTTACAAACTACAGCATCTTGGTGATCAAAACCCAGGCTTCAGTATTCTCTCCTCTGGGTCTACATGAGCACATCTGCGACCTCAGTGCAGAAACGAAGACGGCAGGCAGGAGACAGCGCTCATGTGCTGGTCACCGAGCGGCACCACAGCCACCGTGCTCTAGTTTTAGAGACCAGTAAAAGAAGGGGCATGTGACAGGCCTTCCCACTTTTCTGGGGAAGAAAGGCAGTCAACACTCTCCTTTTATTCCAAAAATCCTTTCATTTTGGGCAAATAGTTCAAACTCCAGCTCACCTCCCCTGGGCTCCATATACTCCACTTCCTCTCCCACTGATAATAAGAAATGCACAGGGAGATGGGAAACCAAAGTTTTACATGGAAGTGAGGTGCTATTACAATTTATTTGCAAAAAAGACTTTTGAAACCAAATAACCTGGGGATTGGTGACTAGGAAGACATAAAAGAGAATGGCGGGGGGGAGCAGGTGAAACAGAAACGCTGTTTCCACCCCCTATAAAACAAAGGAGAAAGCCTACATCTTGTCCTCAGAGAACTGTGGCCCCTCTGCCACATCACTATTTTTGCAACCAAAAGAGATCACAACTGGGACAAGTCCAAAATGAAAGTCACATACATCTTAAATTCTACTCCTAAAGACAGATGCTAATAATTGGGTTTAACTTCATTATCAGCCTCTACTTTCAAACACAAAAAACTTCTAGTGATGGCAAAATCATAAGACTTATGTACTCTGGAACGAGAAAAGGGAAAGCTCCCTGAGCGCCGAGGCAGCCTGGCCCTGGCCCCTGCCCCGGCCCCGGGCCCCAGTGGCCGCCTCCTTCCCCACCCCCTCCCCAGCCAGCTCGGGCAGCTCCTCTCCTTCCTGGCAGCAAACCTGCCAGCTGGCTGTCAGCAAGGCCACTCGCAGATATAGACGTAGACAACCAGTACTGTGCTGGACCAGTTCTTCCTCCTTTGCCCCCTTCCTTCCTCCTTTCTTCTTTCAATACATACTGCATGAAGCAAACAGTGCCCGAACACTCGGGACTCGTGATACTGAGGAAATGTTTTCTGCCACACACCCAAAAGCTTTTTCGTTGCTGGTGGCCAAATGCAAAAATGGCACAATGCAGTACATATAATCCAATCTGAGCACAAAACCATTTAAACGCAAAACATCTCTGAATAAGATTTTTTACCTTCCATAGAAATATCTGGGGCTCTTTCTGTTATACACTCACTGAACTTCCCTCTGCACCATTGCAGACCTAGTATGACCGATGACAGCTGCTCCTCTGCGTGACTTTCTCAGCTGAATCACGGTAAGCTCCTTGACAGCAGGGAACTAACTATTCTCATACAATAGTCGGTGCTGCACCCAGCATGGGACAGGTCCTCAGCAGTTTCACTACTGAAAGTCTCAAATACTACTGTCCAGCCTACACGCCAGATTGTTTTATTACATTATTATTTTAAAATAATTTTACATTAATAGAAAAGTTACAAAATCAGTACACAGAATACCTGTATACCCTTTATACAGCTTCCCCTAATATTAACACCTTACATAATTGAATAATTTTTGAAACATGTTAATATTGATACAATACTAGTAGCTAATTGACAGACCTTATTCCAATTTCACTAGTTTTACCACCACTGCCCTTTCCCAGGCCAGGATCCGATGCAGTATCCCACACTGGGTTCAACTGTCATGTCTCCTTGGTTTCCTCCAACCTCTCAGTGTGCTCAATCTTTCCTGATCTCACATTCCTGTGACACTTCTGAAGAATACTGGTCAGCAATTTTGCAGAATGGCCTTCAATTTGGGTTTGTCTGCTATTGCCTCGTGATTAGATTGAGATTATGCACTTCTGGCAGGAATATCACAGAAAAGAGGTTGTGCCCTACTCGGTGCATAACCCACAAGGGTACATAATGCCGATATGTAGTATTACTGGAGCTGGTAAACTCTGATCATTGGTTAAGGTGGTGTCTTCCAGATGTCTCTGCCACAAAGCTATTAGTTTTTCCTTTGTGATTAGTAAGTATCTTATGCAAAGTTTTTGAGACTCTGCAAATACCCTGTCTCTCGTGCTTTTCACTCACTAAAAGTTTAGCATCCATTGGTAGTTCTTGCCTACAATTATTACTTGTGAGTGCCTACTGGCAAATTATTTCCATCATTCCTTCCACATGTATGACGGCTCAAAAAGTTCATGGAAAATGTGTAATATGAAAAAAACTGCATGGATTTCAAAAAATTTTTGCATCAAAATAAACTGGTACTAACTTACTATAACATGTCTGAACAGATTCTAGTTTGAGGCACTAAAAAGCATAAGACATCAGTTTGAGAAAAGCCATCAGAGCAACATGAATTCTGCTAAAATTGAAGCAAGAACAAACAACAAATTTATGGTGAAGTTTGGGTGGAAGAATGGTAAAATCACTGATGCTTTACAAAAAGTTTATGGGAAAAGTGCCTCAAAGAAATCAGCAGTTTACAAATAGATAACTCATTTTAGGAAGGGATGAGACAACGCTGAAGACGCAGCCTGCAGCAGCAGACCATCCACGTCAATATGAGAGGAAAAAATTAATCCTGTTCATGCTGTAATTGAAGAGGACAGATGATTAACAGTAGAAACAACAGCCAACACCACAGACATCTCAACTGGTTCGGCTTACACAATTCTGACTGAAAAATTACAGTTAAGCAAACTTTCTGCTCAAAAGTGTTGCACCCAGATCAGCTGCAGACAAGAGCTGAACTTTCAATAATGGAAATTTTAAACAAGTGGGATCAAGATCCTGAAGCATTTCTTTGAAGAACTGTAACGGAAGATGACACATGGCTTTACCAGTATGATCTTGAAGACAAAGTATAATCAAAGCCATGGCTACCAAGAGGTGGAAGTGGTCCAGTGAAAGCAAAAGTGGACCAGTCAAGAGCAAAGGCCAGGGCAACAGTTCTTTGGATGCTCAAGGCATTTTGCTTGTTGACTTTCCGGAGGGCCAAAGAACGATAACACCTGCTTATTATGAGAGTGTTTGGAGAAAGCCAAATCTTCAGCATAAAAATGCACAGGAAGGCTTCACCAGAGAGTCCTCTCCACTACGATAGTGCTCCTGCTCATTCCTCTCATCAGACAAGGGCAAGTTTGCAAGAGTTTCAATGGGAAATCTTTAAGCATCCCTCTTACCATCCTGATTTGGTTCCTTCTGACATCTTTTGTTTCCTAATTTCAAAAAATCTTTAAAGGACACCCATTTTTCTTCAGTTAATTAATAATGACAAAAGGACCGCACTGACATGGTTAAATTCCCAGGACCCTCAGTTCTTTAGGGATAAACGACTGCTATCAGTGCTTACAAAAGTGTCTTGAATTTGATGGAGCTTATGTTGAGAAAGAAAGTTTATATTTTAAATTTTCTTTTAATTTCATTTTCCACGAATTTTTGAAGTCCCCCTTCATATTAATTAGACTTCTACTGTAAGGAAGAGCCACTCTTTCTCCAATTTGTTTTTTAATTATTTAATTTAGTAAGGACTCATGGATTTTTATTATATAGATCCATTACCATTATTATTTCTTTTCTTGTTCAAATGTCCCAGCTTTGGTCATGGAGAGTTCTTTCAGGTTGGTTCCTGTGTCCCTGTGTCTCTTTGACTGGCTTTTTTTTTTGGGGGGGGGGGGCACTCCCTCACTTTCTAGTACCAAAAGATGGTCCAGGCTCATCCTGTATTTCCACAGATTTGGAATCAATCATTTCACCAAGGATGTTTAACTTGTTTTGTTGTAGAATGGTATTTAGAAACCAAAATGTAGGCATTCTGCTTTCTTTTTATAGCAATCTCTTGAAAACAGAAAATGATCAGGGGACATCAAATTTAAAGGAAGATGCTTCATTTTACAGAGGATCCTCAAGTATTATAAAAGTCAGGCGTGCTTTAAATTATAAGGGTAAATAAACTCACAACTGATTTACAAATCTACTGTCTCTTCACAGAAGAGAGAAGAAAACAGGCTAGAATTTATAAACTCAGATTTGACCCTTTCAATTCAAGAGACCTTCCTTGTACTACTTGAGCTAAGAATAAAAACTGTGTAACTGCCATAGAAAGAAAGAAAATAAAGCAACTCATCAATGAGATTTTGCTTAAATTCCCAAATAATTCATTCACATTTTGGCTCTGCCTCGTCCTTTCCTGGGAAATGCAAAATTATCAGAACAGTATGATACAGATTCTGGAGCCAGAATGCCTGGATGTAACCTCAGTTACCCCATTTACTGTGTAAAATAGGGAAAGCTACTTACCTTCTCTGCCTCGGTTTCCTCATCTATAAAGCAGGGATAATAATAATAATACCTGCCTCATAGAATAATGGCAATTAAATGATTTAAAATAAGTAAAACACTGAGAATGATGCCTGCAAAGGAAAAAGCATTATTTATATGTGTTATAGTTATCATCATCTAACATCTATCATGTCTTACTCCTGGATGCTAATGCCTTTAATGAAGGCAGTATAAAACATTTAAGAAGATTGGCTACCAGATACAAGGTGATCTCATTTAAGTAAAATAGAAACAGCTGAAATTCTAAAAATTTCTTAAAAAGCAGAAGCACATACATTAAATGCATCGTAATGGTCTGGGAAAGTACACACCAATATCTATGCCCAGAAAAATAAATCAGGTTTGTTTGGAGGACTGTCATTTTTTGCTCTATATACTTCTTGACAAAAATTTTAATATGTGGAGGTATTCACATATTACTAGTGTAATATTTTAAATAGATAAATGACCACCTAAAAACAAGAAAGGATATACTACTAATAATTAATATACTTATTGCCTTTTTTTCTTCCACATTAGTCTGTGGTGTTCTATGTGGATTAGCGTTAAAGAGCATCTTTGTCATTTAAAAAAAAAAGGCAGAATCTCAAACTGCAACATACCATGCCTTCCTCCCTTTTCCTTTGCTATTTTGTTCTCATCACTGTTGTTATCCATTTTGCCATTTCAGAAAATAGGACATTTTTCAGTTTACCTCATCCCCTAAAAAAGTAATCTTAAATTTTAGACACTATAGAAATAATTTCTTTTGTGAGAAAGAAAAATGCATCTCCCCCAGATGTCCACATCTTAACCCTCAGAACCTATGAACATGTTATGACAATAGGGACTTTAATAGATGTGATTAAGAATCTTGAGAAGGAGAGATTATCTCAAGATTTAGATTCTGTATTGGAAGAATTAATATTGTTAAAATGTCCATACTACCAAAAGCAATCTATAGATTCAATGCAATCCCTATCAAAACTCTAATGTCATTTTTCACAGAAATAGGAAAAAAAATCCTAAAATTCATATAGAAACACAGAAAAACCCTTGAACACCAAAAACCCTGAATAGCCAAGGCAATCTTGAGCAAAAAGAACAAAGTTGGAAGCATCACACCACCTGACTTCAAGCTATATTACAAAGCAACAGTAATTCAAATAGCATAGCACTAGCATAAAATTAGATACATCGACCAATGGAACAGACTAGAGTGCTCAGAAATGAACCCGCGCATTTATGCCCAATTGATTTTTTATAAAGGTGCCAAGAAAACAATGGAAAAAGGACAATCTTTTCAATAAAGGTGTTGAGAAACTGGATATCCACATGCAGAAGAACGAAATTAGACCTTTATCTTACACCACACACAAAAATCAACTCAAAATTGCTTAAAACTTAAGCATAAGATGTGAATCTGTAAAATACTTGAAGAAAAACATCAGGAAGAAGTACATGATATTGATCTGGAAAACAACTTTTTGGATTTGACCCCAAAAGCTCAGGCAACAAAAACAAAAATAGAGAAATGAGATTGCATCAAATTAAAAAGCTTCTGCACAGCAAACAATTAACAGAGTGAAAAGCCAACCTATGAATTGAAAGAACATATGTGCAAGCAATACATCTGGTAAGAGGTTAATACCCAAAATATACAAAAACTCAAAATACTCAATAGCAAAAAAATAACCTTATCAAAGGACCTGAATAAGCATTTCTCAAAAGAAGACGTATAAATGGCTAACAGATAGATGAAAAAACACTCAACATCACTAGTCATTAGGGAAACGCAAATTAAAACCACAATAAGATATCACCCTCACACTTGTCAGGATGGTTAGTATCAAAAAAAAGAGAGACTGTCAACAAGTATTGGTGAATATGTGGAGAAAAGGGAACACTTGTACCCTGTTGGTGGGAATGTAAATTAGTACTGCCATTTTGGAAAATAGTATGGAGGTTCCTCAAAAAACTAAAGACAGAATTACCACATGACCCAGCAATCCCACTTCTGGGTATATACCCTAAGGACTTGAAATCAGTTGATAAGTATGTTGAAGAGATACCTGCACTCCCAATTTCACTGCAGCATTATTCATAACAGCCAAGACATGGAATCAACTTAAGTGTCCATCAATGGATCAATGGATAAAAAACACGTATATATACACAATGGAATACTACTCAGCCTTTAAAAAGAAGGAAATCCTGTCACTTACAACACCACAGATGAACCTGGAGGACATCATGCTTAGTGAAATAAACCAGGCAGAGAGAGGCAGAAACTGCATGTTTTTCCATATGTGGAACCTAAAACAATCAAACTCATAGAAGCAGAAAGTAGAATGGTTGGTTACTAGAGACCAAGGGGTGAGAGGAATGGGGAGATGTTGGTCAAAAGAAAAAAAAAAAAGGCTTGAGATGGAGAGATTATCCTGGATTATTTGGGTGGACCCCATGTAATCACAAGGGTCCTTATAAGGGAAACAGAAAGGCAGGAACATCAGAGTCAAAAGAGGAATGGGGAGATGTTGGTCAAAAGAAAAAAAAAAAAAAGTCTTGAGATGGAGAGATTATCCTGGATTATTTGGGTGAACCCCATGTAATCACAAGGGTCCTTATAAGGGAAACAGAAAGGCAGGAACATCAGAGTCAAAGAAGGAGATGTGAAGACAGAAGCAGAGGTCAGAGTGATGCAGAGATGTGAGCCAAGAAACGGAGGCAGCCTCTAGAAGCTGAAAAAGACAAGGAAACGGACTCTCCCCAAGAGCTTCCAGAAGAAATGCAGCCCTGCTGACCTGTTTTAGACTTCTGACTTCCAGAATAGTAAGGTAATAAATTTGTGTTGCTTTAAGACACTAAGTTTGTGGCAATTTGCTGCAGCAGCAATAAGAAACTAATACATGTTGCTTTAGATTTTTCTTCTTTAAAAAGTATAATTTAAGTAAAGGGCGGGCCAGTCAGCTCAGTTGGTTAGAACATGGTGTTAATAACACCAAAGTCAAGGGTTTCGATCCCTGTACAGACCAGCCACCAAAAAAAAAAAAAAGGTAGACAGGATTATAAAGACAGCTGATGTTTCATTCTTAGCATTCCAACAAGTACTTGTTGAGAATTCCGTCACTACCACAGCATTACATGCTAGCTGCACATGTGGAAAGAATGGGCAATGTTCACACACATCTGTGTTGTAGGGTAGCCGGGCAGAATCATACCCAGAGCTGACTGTGGCTAGGAGGGAAGAAAAGAACTTGGTAGCATTTGCTGTTCTTCGTAATCCTACTGAAACGCAACACTGAACAATGGCACTTTTTACTCGGGATAAACACCAGACACCAAAGCAAAAGTTAAAGTGGAGAACCTTGGGGTAACTCTTACTTTGAAAACTGCTTTTCAACAGGAGAAACACCATATTCTTTTCAATAACTACTTTTAAATTTTTATTTTATTAAGGTATAATTTATGACACGTAAATTTCCACACATTCTGGTGTACAGTTCCCTGAAGTTTTGACAAATGTATGGGCATGTGAACACCACCACTGTAATGGCATAAAACAATTCCATGACCCCCAAGACACCCCTGTGCTCCTCTGTAGTCAGTCCCTCTCCTCACCCCCAGCCCATGGCAATCACTGATCTGTTATCGTTTTGTTTCCCCAGAATATCATAAATATGTAAACAGAATCAGACAATATGTACCTTTTGAATCTGGCTTCTTTCACTAAGCATGATGCATACCTGAGACTCGTCCATGCTGTTGGGCATGTCAGTATTTGCTCCTTTTTACTGCTCAGTTGTATTCCATTGTAAGGATATGCCACAGTGAAGGGGAAGTTAAAGGACATTTGAATTGTTTCCAGGTTTGAGTGATTAAGAAGAAAGCTGATATAAACACATGCATAGATTCTTGAGTGAACGTGGGTATATACCTAAGAGCAGGATGGCTTAGTCACATGGTAATATATATTACAAAGTGTATGTGTGTGTGTGTGTGTGTGTGTGTGTGTGTGTGTGTACTTAACTTTCCAAAGAATAATATGGGACCCATACTTCTTACCATATGCAAAAATTTGCTCAAAATCATCAAAGACCTAAATGCAAGAGCTAAAAGTATAACTCTTAGAAGAAAAAATATGAGTAAATTTTTATGACATTGGATTAGGTAATAGTTTCTTAGATACAACACCAAAACCACAAGTAACAAAAGAAAAAATACATAAACTGGACTTCATCAAAATTTAAAACTTTTATACTTCAAAGGACACTATCAAGATATCAAGAAAGTGAAAAGACAACCCACAGAAAGGAAGAAAACATTTGCAAAGCATGTATCTTAGAATTGTATCCAGAATAAAGAACTCTTAAAACTGTTTAAAAAAAAAAAAACAATTTTTTAAATGGAAGAAGAATCTGAATAAACACTTAGCCAACGAAAATATACGAATGGCCAACAAGCACATAAAAAAGATGCTCAACATTATTAGCCATTAGGGAAATGAAAATCAAAATCACATCTACTAGGATAGCTAAAATCAAAGTGTTGGCAAGGACGTGGGGAAATTAGAACCCTTCTAACTCGCTGGTGAGAATGTAAACTAATGCTGCTGCTCTGCAAAACAGTATGGCAATTCCTCAAAACGTTATCCATAGAATCACCTCATATAATGCAGCAATTCCACTCATATACCTAAGAGAAATGAAAACATATGTCCACACAAGAATTCATACAGGAATGTTCACAGCAGCATTACTTATAGTAACCAAAAAGTGGAAACAACCCAAATGCCCATCCACTGATGAATGGATAAAATGTGGTACATCCATATATTATAATACTCGTTTTTACTATAAGCATTGGATGCTCTATATTTCCTTCTGAGAACTGCTAGAGCTGCATCCCATGACTTTTGATACATTGTGCTTTCATTTTCATATAGTTAACTCTTTTTTTTTTTTTGTCTTCTTTGTGACCGGTAAGGGGATTGCAACCCTTGGTGTGGTGTCGCCCGCACTGCGCTCAGCCAGTGAGTGCACAGGCCACTCCCATATAGGATCCGAACCCGCGGCGGGAGCGCCACTGCGATCCCAGCGCTGCACTCTCCCGAGTACGTCACGGGGCCGGCCCTAACTTTTTTTTTTAATACCTCCTTGTGATTTCCTCCCTGAACCATGGGTTATTTTAAAATGTTGTTTGGATAATTTCCAGGTCTGGTCGATTAGCTCAGTTGGTTAGAGTGTGGTGCTAATAACACCAAGGTCCAGGGTTCGATCCCTCTACCAGACAGCCACCAAAAAAAATAAAATAAAAAAATTAAAATGTAGTTTAATTTTCAAATGAAGAGCTTCCAAATACGCCTGTTATTGATTTCTAGTCTAATTCCATTATGGTCCAAATATACACTTTGTGTACTTTTTTCCTGTCAAATGCCATTAAAGCTAGACAGGCTAGAATACCATCTATCTACTGTACTGCCGTTGGATAGCCTGTTCTATAAATGCCAGTCAGGTCAACTTGGTTGACAGTGTTGTTTAGGACTTCTACATCCTCACTAATTTTCCATCTACTTGTTCAATAAACTACTGAGAGAAGTATTGTAGACTCCAATCTTAACCACATATTTATTTCTCCTTTTAGCTTTCTCCATTTTTAACTCATGTATTTTCAAGGTCTTTGTTCGATATACATACTGTACATATTTAGGACTGTTATGTACTCCTGGAGAACTGATCTCTTCAGTATGTAATATCCCTCTTTGTCCTCGGCAACTTCCTTTACTCTGAAGTCTACCTGTCTGATATTAATGTAGCCACCCTAGCTATCCTTTGATTAGTGTTTGTGTGGTATATAATTTTACATTTTTTTACTTTTAACCCGTCTTTATATTTAAAGTGAGTTTCTTATACACAACATATACTAAAGTCTTGCTTTTGTATCCAACCTGAAAATCTGTCTTAATTATTGTTTAGAACTACATTTAACATAATTATTAATATGGCTGGAATAAAATCCATCATCTTGCTCACTGTTTCTATTTTGTTCCTTCTGTTTCTGTGCCCATTTAGAATACTGAAAATAATTTTACAATTCCATTTTATCTTTACTATTGGCTTATTATTTATGCTTCCTTTAAAAAACATTTTTAGTGGTTGTCCTAGGATTTATAACATACATTTAAAAGTAAATGGCCAGTAAAAGGATCTGAACCCTTGATCTGGGTGTTATAACACCACACTTTAACCAATAGCATACTGATATAATTAACCAGAGCTTAGCCTCAAGTAAATTATACCATTTCACATGTAGTATAAAGACGTTATAGCAGTATACTTCCAATCGTTCATCCCTTCTGACATTTGAGTTCTTTGTTGTTATAATTTTTTTTTAACTTTTATTGAATCATAATTGATTATACATATTTTGGAGGTTCAACATTGAGATGCTGATCAAATCAATATTACTAGCATATATATTGTTACAAATCAGTTATTCTTTATGCCCCTTGTCCAATCTCTCCCCATCCCTCTCTCCCTTCCACTCCCCCCTCTGATAACCCTAAATTTCTTCTGTCCTTTTGAAAGAGTAATGGTTACTCTGTTGATTTGTTGCCCAGATGATCTGTCCAATGCTGAGAGGTGTGTTCAGGTCCCCCAATATTATCGTAGAGCAGATGTTTCTTCTGTCACTCTGGAACGGGCTTTGCGGAGAGAGACATCCTCTTCTTTTCTCTGGTCTCTGCTAGTGACTCTCCTTGTATCAATGCACTCCAGTGGCTGATGGACCATCTGCGTGGTGGTTGTGGCAGCTAGCTGCTTTCATGGCAGCTGTGGTTATTGTGGTGGCTGTGGGTGGACCACCCACATAGAGGTGATGTTTTTGGCATGCTCCTTGGTGCTGGTGGTGTGCCTGGTTGTGGGAGGGGGGTCCGGTCCCTGGCTCCATACCACAGGTCCCCAGGCAGGCCTGAGGTGCTGGTGGTGTGCCTGGGCCAGAACTAATTTTCTGTCCTTTGCTTACTTCTAAAATGCAGAAACTTCCTGTGAGGACCAGTATTGAGCGCTATGATTTAGCTAAATTGCTGCTTTGTTGCTGCTTCCCTAGGGAAGGCTTTTTGTGCAGCTCAGGTTTTAATGGTTGACTTTATAGGTACTTCTGGCTCTCCAGAGACCCCACGCACCTGGGTTGTACAGAAAATCTGATCTGAGCTTAAGTCTCTTCATCAAACTGCACCCCATGCAATTCTATATTCCTGACCACTCTCCTCTGAGTGGTCCTATGCTGACTGGGGGGCAGATCAGCTGTCCATGCTATGCCCCAGTATTCCCCTGGTGGGCCCGTCTCCCCCACCACCCATGCTGCAAACACTTCCCATGGGACAGGCCATGTACTGGTCCCTTGCAATGACTCAGCAGCCTCTGAGTGGTTCCTTTTTATCAGCTGCTGTGTCTCCTACCTCCTATGTGGGTCCATGGGAACCCTATTAGTGGTCTTGCTGGCCTGGGGGCCACTAAGGCCCTCTTCTCTTCTGCTACCTCCAAGCAACTTCATACAAAGGGCACAGCTGCGGCTTTTGCTAGCTCCTGCTCCATGCGCTCAGCAGCTAAAGCCTTAAAGTGGACACGGCACAAAATGCTACTGTTATAAACTTTATATTTACATATGCTCTACATACAAAATACACTGCTAATACTTTTGCTTTATAGTCATCTTCCAGAGCAATTAACAATAAAAACAAAAAAATTTTAATAAGAAAAATATGAGTTCTGGGCCGGCCCGGTGGCGCACTGCTATAGTGCGCCGCTTGGGAAGCGCGGCAGCACTCCCGCCCGAGGGTTCGGATCCCACATACAGACCGGTTCCCGCTCACTGGCTGAGCGAGGCGCGGGAGCAACACCGAGGGCTGCGATCCCGTTGCCGGTCCTGGTCCGGTACGGGGGCAACACTGAGGGTTGCGATCCATTGCCGGACACGGAAAAAGACAAAAAAAAAAGAAAAGAAAAATATGAGTTCTATACCTACCTTCATTTATTCTATCTCCAGCATTCCTCACTTATTTGTATAGATCCAAATGTCCGGTATTACATCCCTTTTGCCTGAACAACTTCCATTAATATTCCTGGTAGAGCAGGTCCTGATGGCAATGAGTTCTCTCAGTTTCTGTCTCTCTGACAGTGTTTCTCCTTCATTTTTGAAAGATTATTTTTGCTGGGTTAAAAAGTTTTTCCATTTTGGCCCTTTAAAAATGTCACTGCATTACCTTTTGGTTTGCCTAAGTTCTAATGAAAAGTCTGCCTTAATTCTTTGTTCCTCTGAAATGAGTATTTTTCCTCTGCTACCTTCAATATTTTCTCTTCATTTTCAGTTTTCAGCAGTTTAAATATCATATATCAACTTTTTTTTTCTGCCATTTGTTTGGTTTGGGGGATTACCATACCTCCTGTTCTCTGAGCTTCTAGAATCTTTAGTTTGGTGCCTATCATTAATTTTGGAAAATTCTTGGCCATTATTCCTTCAAGTATTTCTTCTGCCTCGTTCTTTCTCTTCTTTCAAGACTTCAGTTTCACATTCAGACCATGTGACATTGCCCCACAGCTTATGGATGCTGTGTACTATTTTTTTTTTTTCTCCCCACATGCTTTTCTCTTTGCATTTCGGTTTGGATAATTTGCATTGGCCTATCTTCAAGTTCACAGAAGTGGCTATGCTAAGTTTATGCATAAGCTTGTTGAAGGCATCCTTCATCTCTGTTACTGTGCTTTTCATTTCTAGGATATTCATTTGATTTTCTTATAGTGTTGAAATATCCTACCTGATCATGCATGTTGTCTACCTTTTCTACTAAGGCAGACCTTACATATTAATCAGAGTTATTTTAAATTCCATGTCTGATCATTCCAATATCTGTGTCTTAAGAATTTGATTCTATTAATGCCCTGTCTCAATACAGTGTTGTTTTCACTTGCTTCTTTTTATGCCTTGGAAGATTTTTTTCAAAGCAGGATATCCTCTATAAGAGAGTTGAGACTGCAGTAAACAGTTTTTTGCCTGGAGATGGGCACGCCCTTCCTCTGCCAGACCTTTAGTGTGTGGAAATTGAGTCAATCTTCTGTCAGGACATGAGCTTGTTTTGCAATTTGCTGCTGCTATGGTTACCCACAGTGTACTTGGAACTCCTCTAGCCATACCTTCTGTTTAGGGTAGAGCTGGTCCGCCAGACTGTCAGTTTTAGGTCTTCCTGTTATGCTGCCCCTCAGATGGTCTGCACCATGCCCCTTCCTGCAACTCTCACAGAGCTCCACTGCTGCCTGCGATTCCACAGTTGCTAGCCTCGCCTGGGGGGTGGGAATTCTCTGGCATTCTGATTAAGCCTCATTCTTAGGCAAGCCTTGGTGTCCTTGGTGTCCAGAGTGTGGCCTTCTCACTGTTCCTGCCCTTCCTCCTCTCCTAAAGTTCTGTGCCCAGATAATATTCCTGCCTTTCCCCAAGGGTAGAAGATTTTCTTGTGGTTCCCTCCCACAGTGCTGTTTAAGGCTTTTGTCTCATAGGAGAGAGCAGGGGAGAAGGACTCAGACAGGGCTTCATGTCTTCCCTGAAGTGTCTATTGTTTTGTTTTATTTTCTGTCGGGAGGTGAGTTCGGGATCCAAACCTGTGATCTTGGGGTTACAAGGCTGCGCTCTAACCAACTGAGCTAATTGGCCAGCCCCCTGAAGTGTCCATGTTCCCCTTCTCCAGCCCTGTCCAATGAGGGACGCTTTCTCAGCACCCCCACTCTAGCCTCAATTTTTTTTTTTTTTTTTTTTTTTTTAAGCACCCAGTGAAGTGTATGGAGAAGAGCCTGTGAGTGGGTGCCAGTCCCCTGTGTCTGGGGCCCACCAGAAGACCAACGTCCTCCTGCTAGTCCACACTAAGTCTTTAGCTGTCATTAAAATTTTTTTTTTTTTTCTTTTTGTCTTTTTTCGTGTCCGGCAACGGACCACAACCCTCAGGGTCGCGCCCGTACCGGACCGGGACCGGCAACGGGATCGCAACCCTCGGTGCCGCGCCCGCCCCTCGCTCAACCAGTGAGCGGGAACCGGTCTGTATGTGGGATCCGAACCCTCGGTGGGAGCGCTGCCGCGCTCCCAAGCGGCGCACTGTAGCAGTGCGCCACCGGGCCGGCCAAAATTTTTAACTGAGTTCTTCTGAGTGGTGTTCATTTTGTCTGTCCAGGTAAATAAGTGTTCATGTTTCATCTTTTCTTGGGGGTGCCTATCTTTGCTTAGATGGCAGTGGTGCAAAGAGAAATAACCTGTTTTTCTTTAATTTTATAAAATCAGGGTAAGAAAATAAAATTAAAAACAAAATAATCTTCATATTCTATGAGGCTGACAAAGTCAACTAAAAACTGCTCTGCTACCTTCAATATTTTCTCTTTGTTTTCAGTTTTCAGCAGATTAAATATAATATACCCAGGTGTTTGTCTGTCATTTGTTTGGTTTGGCAGATCATCCTATCTCATGTTCTCTGAGCTATCCTGGTGAGGATATGAAGAAATGGATACCTCATATACTGCTGTGAAGGTATAAATTGGTCCAAACTTTTATAACAGACATTTGGCAAGATGTTGAAAAACTTAAAATTATGTTTATCTTTTTTTTTTTGTCTTTTTTCGTGTCCGGCAACGGGATCGCAAGCCTCGGTGTTGCTCCCGCGCCTCGCTCAGCCAGTGAGCGGGAGCCGGTCTGTATGTGGGATCCGAACCCTCGGACGGGAGCGCCGCCGTGCTTCCCAAGCGGCGCACTATCCAGTGCGCCACCGGGCCGGCCCAAAATTACGTTTATCTTTTGATTCAGCAATTCAACTTCAAGAAAATGTTCACATACATTTATGTGCAAGGATTGAGCATTATTTATAACAGCATAGAGAGAAAAAAAAAATGAACATTCCATCTGAGGAGGGTCAGAAAAATTGTTTTAAAGTATTTCCACAGAACGGAATACCAGATAGTCATTAAAAAAAATAATGACCTAAGACAACATCAGAGCCCCAGGGCAAGGACTCAAAAGTGGGAGCTACGAGGAGTCCTGAACACTAAGGATAAAGGTTAAATTCTTTAAGCGTGTTGTTGGAAAGAACAAGTTACCAGCAATAGTGGCAAAGTCAAATTGTCACAGGAATTACCACCAGGAACACCAAAAACCATTATATAACTGCAAAAGATCAGTGCAAATGTGGCCCAGACTGCTAAATGGGCTCTATTTCTTTGCCATCTGTTTAACCAAACACAAAACTATAAAACCATTGAGTCAATGACTCAAGATAAGTAAAATAAATAAATAAGAAAAAATTTAAATAAGGTAAGTAAATAAGTAACCAGAGATAAGTAGGATTAAAACATCTAGTATTTTGGGGGCCGGCCCCGTGGCGCACTTGGGAGAGCGCAGCAGTGCTCCCGCTGCGGATGCGCTCACTGGCTGAGCACGGTGCAGGCGACTCCAAGCCAAGGGTTGCGATCCCCTTACTGGTCACAAAAAGGACCAAAAAAAAAAAAATCTAGTATTTTGGATACTGTCCTGTATTTCCGAAACTACTAACAATTGCTAACATTACTGAGTTCTTACTATCTGCCAGGTTCTGGTTCCAAGCTCTAAGCACTTTTACTTATATTAACTCATTTAATCCTCATCAAAACAATGAGGTAAAGATATTATTATTTCCATTTTACAGACAGGGAATCACAGACAGAGAGAGGTTAAGTATCTTGCCTAATCTAGTTAAGAAGCAGAGCTAAAATAAAAAGTATAGTTCGGGTCCTCAGACTATCCTCTCAACCTCTGCATTTATACTGCCTCTAAATGAATAAGAACTTGATTTAAGGAAATAAATGCCTCCAACTACTCTGTGTTCTCCCCCCAAAAATTACTATACAATAAACTCTCTTCTTACTTGCACTATACCTCACTTAAGGACATGTGCTTCCATAGAACCAAGGGTGAATCTTCTGTGCGTGTGCCTGAAGGCTTGCTCACTCAAGATTTCCTCTCTATGGCTAAGACTGCCACCTAGTGAGTTAAAAAAAAAAAAAAAAAAA